>NW_023495627.1:0-905 GCF_904425465.1 Colossoma macropomum | reverse complement strand
AGGGATGTTTTTGTATAGTCTATAGAAGAGGAATGGACAGTTGTTAATCACTCTTTTTTTTTTTGGATTACTCACAACATTTGATACTGTAAAATTTGACTTATCAGATCTATTTATAAAAATTACTTCATGTGATAACAAGCAATTGAACTTGTTTTATTCAATTTAATAATGTTCATTGAAATATTCGTTAATTCAAAGTATTTATTTAGCTTGAATAAAACTGTTTAATTTACTTGCTAGCACATTAACTAATTTTTTAAGTAGATCTAACAAGCTATTTTTTCCAGTGTAATTGTGTGATTCCATGTTGTCTTTTTTTATTATAATAGAACACAGTACACACAATTTATTTTACCTGTGAGTTTTGGCCCACGGGCATCAGGAATTCTTTCATTTTCTGCAGAGCATGGCTTTCTACAAGAAGTTCAAAAATTGCATTGATCATTTCTGTATTGTTCAGTGCTCCAGAATGTAATGCCAGATCGGCTAATTGGGATGGAGTCAGAAGTTCCAGTAAAACAGATCCCTTATTAGAACTATTATTGTTTGTGGAGATCAACATCGTAGGTTTAATTATTGTTGAATTTTGTTGGTGTACTTTCATAGAAGTTTCGTCATGAATAAATTGTGTTGGTGTGGCAAGTTCCACTGAAGTTAAAGAATCTGATCTGTCTAGATATTCTGTTGCATGATTATCTGTTGTCGAAATATCTGCTGAAACTGTAGACTTTCTTTCTTCTGATTCTAGTGTTGTTAATGACTCTGTCAATGTGCCTGATGTTAGAACTTCTCTGGATGTTACATTTAAAGAACCTGGAGTTGCATCAGTGTTGGGTTCATGGATGAACCTTGTGGTTTTTAAAGTACCGACTGCTGTGCCAGAGAAAGAAACTTTCAGACGT
>NW_023495626.1:0-89415 GCF_904425465.1 Colossoma macropomum | reverse complement strand
TTTCACACTGCTACACTGGTGTCAGAAGTGGGATATGGCAGGGAAATTTGAAGAAACCAAGTAGTGCATCATCACACCTGAAGGCAGATGGCGAGGAAATCCTAGCCTGGAGGAAGGGGATACTGAGAGCTATGCCTGCCCTCTCCCTAACAGGTCCAGCCAGCCAGCCAGGAGTGACATGTCTGACTGAGGAAGACAGAAAAGGAAACCAGACCGTATGATAACCTAGTAACTTTGACCACTGCCCTACAGCGACGCTTCAGGTGCCCTCAGCGTGGTTGGTCAGACAGCTGCTCCCAGAGAGGTCGAGGTTAAAAGGAGAGTGTGCTGGCGGCAGTGCTGAGCATGATGGTTACAGTATTCTACTTCTATCATGATTTGTAATGAACCTCATGGCTGCACCCCCTGCAGGGAGTCCTAACCTGTTTTTAGATGTTGTAATCCTAACTTATACTCATACTGAACTTCTTACCTTACCATATTTTATACCTACCATTCTGTGTTCTCATATTTCCAGCCTTCGGTTAATCTGTCTTAAAAACTTGTCCTACTGGTATTCTAACTGCACTTACCAGTGTGGCCCAGAGAAGAATGGGTTCCCATTTTGAGGCTCTTAACAGTGGTTCTTCTACATGCTCTTAGGGAGTTTTTCTTTTTGTATCTGGCTCATCTCAATGTATCTTCCTCATGCTCCTAGGACATACTTCCCTTTGAATGTTCTCAGTGGTTCTTCTTAATTTTATTAGGGAATTTGTCTTTTTGCAACTTTGTTCCTATCAGTGGTTCTTCTTCCTGCTCTTAGGATGTTTTTCCTTGAGTCTTTTTCCTTTTGAATAGTTCTTTCTCATGCTCTTAAAGTGTTTCTGCGCCTTTCAGTGGTTCTTCTTCATGCTGCTGATACAGTCTCCTTTAGTGACTCTAGGGAGCTACACTGACATTTCTGGAATTGAACATGCAGGCCTCATTAGTTTTAGGTCATGATGCCATGCGAGCCAACGCATCACATCAAATAGACATTTGTTCATTAATAACATTCTAATGGAATGGATGGTTCTGTCTGCCAGTAATCTCAAAGATCCAGGAGTGCATTGGTTCATCCTAGGTTTAATTGACTCTGTTGAAGGTTAAATGCTAACACTGTTTTCCCAAAGACTGATCAATATATTAGAGGTTTTGTGTATTACCTCAAAGTATAATCTTGTTACAACTCAATGATCTTCCTCACTCAGGGTGCTGGAAAAGACTCCAGTAGATCCTACTCTACAGATCCTACCTACACAGTTTCTACCTTAATGAACGAAAAATGTACCTGCAATGTAATGTTACCTTAATCAGCTCTCCTGGAGGTTAAATGTTATTCCATGCATTGAATGATATCTTACAGGTGATCTTCCTGGCTCAGGTTGCTAGATAAGACTCAAGCAACACTGCCTATTTTAATTTTTTCAACCTAAAGCACATTGTCTTTATTTTTCTTTTGATGTTCCTTAACGTTTAGCCCATTGAACTGCCTGTGTGCGTGAAATGTGCTCTATAAATAAACTTGCCTTGCCTGGCCTTGTCCAGTTCTCTGCAGTGACTCATGCTGTTCATCTGTGCACTATTAGCATCATTTAAGCTGATAACCACAGCAGCGTTTCCTGTGGAAGCAGGGTGTTTTGTCTTTCTCACCTCTCACCTTTTTCACCACTCTTTTTTATTTTAGCTATTTCCTTACATTTGTCTGAGCCACAGATAAGCTGATGTTTAGAGGAAACTTCTGTACTTAAAATACTATCAAATGAAAATACAGATCACTGGTCATCATCTCCTGGAGCTGAAGCCGCAGTCATGAGCTTCTGTCCTCGTTCTCTCCTCCTGGTTCTGCTGATCATCCTCTACCTTCAGTCCTGTGCAGTGGGTCAGTAAGTTAACGTTCATTCTGAAGTTTACGTTCATCAATAACTTAGCAATTGTCATTATTCTTTGTTATAGTCAGTTGGTCGATACAGTCACTGTTCCAGTATGACTTGAGTGTGAATAAGAGGGCACATGCTTTTTTTCCTTAAGCCTTGGGCCACTGCATGACTTTTAAAGTCTGAGCAGATTATAAAAGACTGAGCATCTCACACTATCAGACTGGTTTTTGCAGATTTTGTTTGGTAACTCAAATATTGGGGATCGTACAGTAAATGATTAGGAATCACAAACTACTCAACTTTTAAGCTGTTGCTGAACTGAACGGAGCTCACAGAACCCACGCAAACTCTCGCGTTCTCCTGTTACTAGGAGATGCAAATAAATAAAGGTGGAGCTGCTGCTGCTGTTTTCTCTGCTGTTTGCACTGACACAGTAAAGAAGCAGCAGGCAAACATGTTTAATCCCTTGTGTGTTGTTGGGGTCTGAGGGACCCATTTTCAATGTACCATAAGAAAAAACAATGCGGTTTATTATTATTTCAACCTCATATCACATTTAACACATTTATATTACACATGTGGTGTTGGGTGAACCCACGGGGAGTAAAAGTGTGGAGGTGCTGTGTCCTTCACTCTGTTCTCCTCCTACATGGCCTGCTGTTAGTGTGTGTGTGTGTATGTGTTTGTATATGTGTGTGTGTGTGTGTGTGTGTGTGTGTGTGTATGGGAGGGTGGACAACATGGACAGGCTGCTGACTGGCTACAGCTGCTAAAGGAGAACCCTACGCTGGGCACTTGTGATATTTTAAACAAAAATCTGGTATTTTTACATAAATTGTTATGGCTGTATTGATTTAAATAAACAATAATGCGGTGGGTCCAGCAGCCCACTGAGTAACAAACACATCAACACCACACAAGGGTTAACTGAGGCTAATGGGTTTAAAAATGTGATCAGTGTGGGACTTTTTAGAGTTTTTAATGTACATAAACTTGATTGTGCTTGTGCTTAAACCAGCTCATTAGAAAGCTTTGCTCCACACGTGGGAGACTTTTCACCATTTTTCTTTGTTTACCGTAGAACTACATTAAACTGGCATTAATACCAGGAAAGGTCGCAATATTGTGGCCAAAGCCTTTTGCAAAGTGAAGGCAGCGCCTGAGTTTATCTAGAATAAAGAGCCAGACGAACTCGGAGGAAACTGTGTTTATCTAGAATAAAGAGCCAGACGAACTCGGAGGAAACTGAGTTGATCTAGAATAAAGAGCCAGATGGACTCGGAGGAAACCGAGTTTATCTAGAATAAAGAACCAGACGGACTCAGAGGAAACTGAGTTTATCTAGAATAAAGAGCCAGACGGACTAGGAGGAAACTGAGTTTATCTAGAATAAAGAGCCAGACGGACTCGGAGGGAACTGTGTTTATCTAGAATAAAGAGCCAGACGGACAGTGAGAACGATGATCAAAATGATCCACAAAGAGACAGGAGTGAGTGGAACACCGTCATTGAACCGTGTGCTGCGCTGGGTCGGTATGTCCAACAGGTCAAAACAAGCTCAAAACAAAGTGCGCTGTGCCCTGATTGGTGTTTTGCTTCGCGCTTCTTTCGTTTAAAATTCGTTCTTTCGTATAAAAATTTTTATACACACATAAACCAAAAGGAGCGACAGATTTCTCAGAATGTAGTGGAGTAAAAAGTAAGATATTTGACTTTGAAATGTAGTGGAGTGAAAGTAAAAAGTCACCCAAAATGGAAAAACTTCAGTAAAGTACAGATACACGAAAAAACTACTTAAGCACAGAAACGAATGACATTTACTTAGTTACCGTCCACCACTGCACTTGAATATAGCCTAACTGCTGCACCATTTAAGGTGGAATGGGAAAATTCGAACAAGAAGCTGGCGAATAGGAAGTTGACTTCAGCTTCATCGAGAGTTAAACAGCATGAAAAGGGATGAGGAGGCTGCTCCTGCTTGACAGGTCAGCAAGATTAACTTATTTTTGTTGTTTCACAGAATCAATATTGTTTTGTCCCATTTGCTAATATTAGTGATAGCAAATGATTAGCTTCACGGGAGCAATTGTAGCAACAGTTTGCTAACCCACTACCTAGGTAACATTAGTTACATTACTTGCTGTTGTCATGCATACCTCTGACTCACACTCGGACTCTACTTCCCAGAATCCTGTGTGAGATCACACTTTTGAACTTCCTCAATCCTCCAATCACTGCTCTCAATCACCAGATGTTTTGCACCTATTCTATGTGTCATTTGACCGGTCTAGTTTAGTTTATGTGCCCAGACTTTAGAATAGGTTATTTGCGAGGTATTTCCTGTTTGCAATTGTTTGTCATTTTTGTGCATTTGACCCTTTTTGCTGGATTCTCTGACTTTGCCTTTTTGTCTTTGCCCTGGTTGTTTTTGTTATGTTTGTATATCTTTTTGTGTTTTTGCTCTTTTGGATTTGACCCATGCCTGTTCACCGACTAGGAATCTGGTCAAAGCCTTTCGTGTTAAAGCCTCATTTCTTGTTTATACCGCGAGCATCTGGCTGGTTCTGTCACGTTACAGCTGTGCTGTTTGCTCTAACATTGTGTCATGAAATTTGTTCGTACAACATTTGCAAAGGCTTTTATTGCCATGAACATTTGACAACACGTGTCTATGAATTTGGGGTCAGAGCTTCTGAAGGAGCGCTGAAGGGTTGGGGGGGTTGTATTTGTTTTGCTGTTGAGTTCAGTAAAGTTAGAGAATATCACACCTGCTGTATCATCATTTCATCTTCAGATCATTTCATGATAACACCTGTTCACATTTCAATACATCATTTTATGTTAAGCCTAACTGAGTTTCAAAAGAGATTATTATTTTAATTATTAATTTTTTATAGATACACCAAAGAACTGCTGTTTCAGTTTCTTTGACAGGCCAATCCCTGTGGCCGCCATTACAAAATATGAAGAAAAGAGAACCGGCTGTTCAAAACCAGGTGTCATGTGAGTTTAATCACCTCATTCTTTGTTATTATTTCATTTTATTTTTATTGCTGCTATTACACTGTTTATCACTTAGGCCTGTCACTCCCTTGAACGTTACATCACTTTAACTGAACTGTAATTTTATTTGTATAAGGCAAATCTGAATAGGACTATCTATCAGGTCTACCAGTCTAACGTTTGTTTTTGTAAATCACAGTTAATCACTGATACCGATGTTTTCTTCACTGCAGTTTTACCACCAAGAATAGACGTGAGATGTGTGTAAACCCCGCCCTTAAATGGGTGAAGCGGGCCATGGAAAACGTTGATTCCCGACTTTTGAAAAGAACCCCAGCACCTAATGGACATAAAACTAAAGCCAGAACCTGGACTGAGCCCAAAGCGTTGAGACCTGACCCAACAACAGTACAGCATGGACGTGAAACTGAAGCCCAAACCCAACCAGTACAAAAGACCATGAGACCGGACCCAACAACAGTACAGCATGGACGTGAAACTGAAGCCCAAACCCAACCTGTACAAAAGACCTTGAGACCTGACCCAACTGAGCCTATCTGGTTCTGCCAAATTTAAATGCAAAATCAGGTTCTTTCTCTCACGTGTTTTTACATTGCTCTGCTTGGCTGCTGTTCATTGATATATGAAATTTCATGTGTTACTTTTGGTGATATAACCAAAATAAATATTTTTACATTGTATTTAATGAATAGTCTACTACCATATCCCTCTTAATCTTCTGTTCAGTTCATTTCTGTAAATGTATTTTCTTTGTTTTTTGTTTAGTTGCTTAAAACAAAAATAGATTCTTTCATGTAAAACATGCATTTAAATCATGAATTTATCAGTTTTTTCATATTCCGTTTTTTATTTTCCATTTTTAAAGTTTGGTGTGATTGCTTTTTCAATTAACTTAAGAGTGACTACTGATTACCAAGCTTCCAAATCACAGCTTTCCCACTGACTTTATCACATCTGCGCATGTGTTTGTGAAATATTTCGCTGTTGTCGGAAGAAAACCTCTCCAAAATGGTAACTTTACAGGAGAAGGACAAAACCTGCTTTACTTTTAATGTAAGTCAATGGAACTTGGACTTTTTTTGTGATTTTGGGCTGTTTCTTTTGGTCCATTTTTCTTGAAATGTACATACAACATAAAGGACAATGGGTATTTTCAAATGATGTTAAAAAATGAAAAACGACAAAAATGGAGATACAAGGTTTCCATGTAAACTGGATTTCCTAATAACATAATGTTCATCTTAATCAAGGATGAAGACTATTTCATCATAAATGATGCATCATAGCTTTTTGCATGCTGGCGGTGCCCCATGTCATGCAATGTGCTCTTTTTATTTTGTCACACTGTCCACACTGAATCTGAATCTCCTAAAAAGAAGGATTGTCATATCAGATTTGACAGCTTCTACAAAAACAATTCTGAAGTAATACCATGAGCCTAATATTCTCTTGAAGAAAATATGGCTACAGTTCTTCTTCTTGGACATTCTGATCCCTGAAGTAAATGCTGTTGCTTTAATGTTGATTTAACATGGATTTAATTACTATTTGCTATCTGGCCACTGCTCACAAGACTCATCTCACTTTTATTATTCTGTTTTACATTATTCTGCTGAGTTAATATTAGCTCACTTCAGCAAAAGTTAGATTTAGAACTGGTCAAACTGTAGAATTTTAAGTGCCAATAAAAAGCTTACTTCCAGTTCGCTGCTGTAGAATCAGGCATTATGTAAAATCAGGTTAAACTCCTGATTTAAACATCTGCAGAAAAACACTGCAGGTCTCAATAATAAAATACTTACTAAAATGACTATAAATTGGCTGAATAAAATAGTGTGAATCCCTGCTTGTGAGGGGTCGTGTGCTTAATTTCACTGCTGGTAGCAGCCTCCCCTTTTCTGCCTTCCCAAAATGAAAATCTCTTTGTGACATATTTATTATTTGAAATGGTGATTTTTTGAGTGTATGTGGTTTGAATGTAATCCTGCTGATAATCATCCTGTTCTCACAGTGTCCCTGCAATCTGATTACTGTACTTTGTACTGTACATATAACAGAATACAGTTACCTTTTTGTATCCTGACATTACATGTATTCCATTGCTACCCAACCCTGTTCGGAGAGTAGAGAAAAACCTTCAAACGGATGAGAACTGAAGGAAAATGAAAAGGTTAATAACACGATAATGATAAGAGCAACAGCGACATTCCTGATGACAGCAACAGTGACGTTCATAACTCAACATAGCAGCACAGTCTATGCTACAGTTCTGCCTTACTTACAAGATAAACAGCAATCGTTGCAAACACACAGGCGATCCTAACACACTGTGTAGCTGTTAGCTTTGAAATCCGAGCCTTTCAAATGTAACCTAGTGAGGAACTTGACAGCTGGTTACTGATAACTAACACTTTTAAAAATATTCTATATTTGCAGGAGTTAGAAGATGTTCTGCCCTCATTAGAGCAGGCTGACCAGTTCAGAGGAGAGCTAACAACAAATTAACACTGCTGAGCCAGAGCAGAACTTTCGGCCTTTGCTCCTCTCAAGGCTGAGATGTTGTCACTCTTCATCAAGGCACTTAATGTGACAGAACTTAATTTTATGTGCAAGTTAAACAGAAATCTAATTATATTGGTATATTTTATCTTTACTTAAAATTAATGGTTTTATATTAAATATGTATAATAGGTCAGATGGCAAAATGGGCTGTATTCATAAACAAATTCAATGTAGAACCCAACAGTGAATGTGAATTAAAATGTTTCTGTATTATGTGTTTTTATGTAATGGCCTTCATGGCTGACAAGAAAAAATACATTTAGAACCTACAAGAGTGAGCATAAAGAGTAGTGCCATTATGCAAAAAAGATGTCAATCACATGTTCTTCTCACGCCCTGCTATAATGATTCAATCTCATTTTATTTTATTGGTGATTGGAAACATTGTTTTCTTCAGTATTTTGTTGTAATATTGTAGAAATTTTAAGAAATACTCCCTTACAAAAGTATACTTAAAGTTCATTTTATTAAGTAAACTCAAGTAAAGTTCAAGTATACTTCCCAAATATACTTTATGTGGTATGCATACTTATATCAGTGTTCTAGTAGTGTAATTATAAGTGTAGTTTCTTAATGCTTTTCAGGACTAAATTGGCCCAAGTATATTTTTTTACGTATTCTTTAGGTGTAAAAGTTGTAAACTTTGAGAACACAACTAGTTTACATGTAAGTTTTGTTTTGTACTTCAACTATACTGTGAAATACACTATAACGCTGTTGTCAGAACAAAACCTCACATCTCAAAAATGGTAACTTTACAGGAGAAGGAAAAAAACATACTTTACTTTTAATGCAAGTCAATGGAACCAAACATTTTTTAGTAATTTTGGGCCATTTGTTTTGGTCCATTCATCATAAAGTTTACACACAATGTAAAGAGCAACAGACAGTTTCAAATAATGGCAAAAACTGAAAAACGTGCCTATAAGTGATCTTATAGGCACTAGTTACATACTTCTAGTCTACTTTTTAGTTTATGAAAATATATTTCATATTATATATTTTATACTTCTATTATGTAAGTATAATTACAAAGACAGGCCACAAGTGTATGAATCAATACAAGTATGTGTGTATACAAGTATAAGTACAAGTACAGGCCAAATATACTTCAACTTTTCTGTGTACTTGTAAGTATAAACCATGTATACTTATATCTTTGATATGTACATAAAAAGTAAAGTGAATGAAGTATACTAATAGCACACTTGAATAAACTTTTATTTTTTACGGGCAGTAATGCTAGGCTACCCCAGCCACCAGAGGGAGGCACAGAGCTGATCCTCTGTAATGAAGGGTCAGCAGTGGTACCTGGTCCTGCCTCCACTAAAGAGAAGCTGTCCTACAGTCTTGTGCTCAGTCTTGGCATTTTCCTTTTAGAGTGTGGTTACCGGACTGGCAGGTAATTTGGTGAAGGCCTCTGAGTTTCACTCTCTGGTCTCCTGGTCTCTTGAGTTTCTGATGCTCTACAGACTTAATCCTTTTGGGTTTTGTTCAACAGGGTTTCTGTGGCCTCTCAAGCTTCTCATAGTTGTACTTAGAGCCAGTAGAGCCGGTCAGGGTTTCCCTGTACATTCTTTAGTTTTCTGGTTTTCAGTATTCCTAAAAGCAGTGGTGTCAGCTGGGCATGAAAAGATCTAAGACTCAGTTCAGTTCATTGGGACATCGTCCCCCCAGAATTTTTTTTAATTGTTGTTACTTTTTAATTAAATATAAGGATTTTTTAAGAGTATATATAACCATATATCTTATAATCTATCACATAAAACAGATTAAAACAAACAAGGAACCACTTTGACAAAAAGTGGAAAAAAGTGTCAAAAATGTAGATTTTCCTCAGTGTCATTATTAAAGTCCTGTTCAAATTTCGCTGTCTCCACATCAGTCCCTTCCACACAGCTCTTCTCTAATGTTCTGCTGACAGAGGAACATTTTATCTACAGTTTTATACACTTTTGAAGCTAAATACTTCAGTAAAACCGTTCTTGCAAAAAACAAACATGAAACAATATTTTAAGTATAAAACATCACAACAAAGCATTCAGTCTTTGTAATTCTGTTTCCTGATAAACATTGTCTGTGTTTACATGGAAAGATTGTTGTCAATCTGATTGAATACATTCTAATTACAGATTAAGACTGAGGTATTTATTCTCGCTCTACTCAACACTCTGGTGAAAATCTTCATTTACATGCTCAATACAAGTAATCAGATCCAAAATGATGCGCATGCATAGAGAACCACTTAGTGTAGACGTTACCATGACAACAAGCATCGCGTGAGTCCAGTCAGAGTGAGACGAGCAGCAGTGAGCAGTGCTTATTAAAGAAGGCCGAGAGGAAGTCGCCGTGTTCTGAGATACATAAGCTGGACGTCCGTCCCACCGCCGTCTTTTAAAGATCAGAGCACAAACTTCGTCTCCTCTGCAGACCAGTTTCTGCTCCGCCATGTTGAACGGTATAAACTTTCACTATGACGCAACGAACATGATCAGAATGGACTTAAACTTTCCGATAGGGAATGTAATCAGATACAGATGTTTACATGGATATTATTCTTCTATTTAACAGATTATTTACAAGATTACCCACCTCGATCAGTGGGATAGAAACAGTATTCTGAATGGTGTTTACATGGACGTATTATATTCTGATTGAGGATTATTAACAGATTATTAGGCTGCATGTAAACATGACTATTGTCAGAGGTCTGCTGTGATATCTTGTCTTGCCTTGTCCTTGTCTTTCTCTGTTTCAGTCTTTGTTTTCTTGTTCCATGTGCTTTCATTGTTGTTCTGGTCTTTGTCTCCTCCTCGTTCCTGCCTTTTTGTCTGTAGCCACACCCCCTCATTTTCCCCAGGTGTTTCTGGTTTGTGTATTTATACCCCTTGTTGTGTCCTTTGGGTTTGCTTGGTGCTTTGTGTTCTCAGGCCCTGTTTTCATTATCTTCGTTTGTTTTCTAGTCCTCTTCATGCTCTTTAGTCTTGTTTCCTTTCTGTTCTAGTATTTTCTTAGTGAGTGTTCTTATTAGTTTGTTACTTTGTGGATTCTTTCGTCATGGCTTTCAGTAAAAACAAGGACCTCTTTTTTTCCTGCTACGCTACATCTGCAGCCTGCACTGTATTATAGATATAATACATTCCCGATTATGTAATAACTTGAATGAAATTGAAAATGTACGTGGTGAACCCCTCCTCATCTTCTGAAAGTTTTTTTTTTTATACCCAATCATGTTACTGACCTGTTGCCAGTCAACCACCAGGTGTTTTTTTAGCATTGCACAACTTTACCAGACTTTTGTTGCCTCCATTCCAACTTTTTTTGGAATGTGTTATTGGCATCAAATTCAAAATGGCAATATGTTTTTCAAAAAACAACAAAATTTCTCAGTTTTAACATTTGATATGTTGTCTTTGTACTATTTTCAGTCAAATATAGGGTTTAAATTATCTGCACATCATTGCATTTTGTTTTTATTTACATTTTGCACAGCGTCCCAACTTTTGTGGAAATTGGGTTGTACAGAACTACAGTATCAGAAATAAAGCTGTAGTTTTCATCATTATTCATTGTGTGATTTCCTTATTGTTGGTCTTGTCCAGTTCTCTGTAATGGCTGATGCTCTTTAGCTGTGCGCAATCAGACTCACTTTTGGTGATAAAACCACAGTGACATCTCCGGTATGAAGCTGAGCTTTTTCCTCTGTGTCTTTTTCTTTGCCTTAACGACAAAAACCCAAAGCGTGTGCGTGTGTGAAAGCAGGGCTTTAGTTCTCTCTCTGTCTTCTCCCTGCCCACCTTGTCTGCTGAGAAAACTGAGGGCAAGATAAAAATTTTTTCATTTGAACACCATTCATATCATAGATCCTCATCTCCTGGAGCTGAAGCTGCAGTCATGATCATCTGTCCTCGTTCTCTCCTCCTGGGTCTGCTGGTCATCCTGTACCTTCAGTCCTGTGTGATGGATCGCAGTGAGTTGAAGTTCTTCCTGTGGCTTTTGCTTCTTTCTCTCTGCTGACATGTTTTGGGAATGAACATCTTTATTGTAGGCAAATAAATTATACATTGAATGACTTCTTAGCTCATTCACTAACTAACATAAATGAGTAAAAATTGGGCACATACTTTATTTCCTCACTCAGACCGTAGTGTACAGTAATGTGTGTGTGTGTGGATGAACTAACAGACTGTAACACTGCAGCTTTATTCACAGTATTAATAAGAAGAGTAAAGTTAGAGATGATCTCACCTGTAGCATCATTACACTCACTAACACTGTCATCTACAGCTCACTTCACTACATCACCTCTTCACTCTTTACTACGTCCTTCTTCATTTTCTTCTTCTTCTTCTTATTTTCACACAGATGGAAAAGCACCAGAGAAATGCTGTTTCAGTTTCTATACCAGACCAATCCCTGCATCTCTCCTTACTAAGTACGAAGAAACAAGAATCGACTGTCCACAAGCTGGAGTGATGTAAGTTTCCACCCCCCAACCTTTCTTTAATATTGCAGTAGGAAGACCAGTATTCACTTCTAATTTGTTTGTCACTTTGACATATTGCATATATTCTTATAGCACTTTAATTGAATTTGAATTTAAATGGTATCAGGCAGTTATGTTATAGGATTATCTATCAGAAGCATAACAGTTGTTTTTTTGCAAAATATTTTTGTCAAATGTCAATACCAACGTTGATTTTTTGTTAACCACAGTTTTACCACCCGGATGGGTAGACAAGTGTGCACAGACCCTGGCCTTAAGTGGGTTCGGTGGCGTATGCAAAGCATTGATAGGCTGCACTGCCACAGGGTTAAAACCAAAACCCGGCCAGTACCTGAGACCTTAACACCTGATCCAGTTAAAGATCCACACAACCATGAAACTGAAGCCCGACCTGCTCCAGAGACGAGTCCTGACCCAACCACAGTTTCAGATGGACGTGAAACTGAACCCAAGACCTCAAAACCAGATACAACTCCAGCTACATGTAAATGTGGAACTGAAACCCAAACCCGTCCTGTACCCGAGACCTTCAGGCCTGAGTCAAATGAACCAAACTGGTTCTGCAAAATTTGAAACCCAAACACAAAATCTCACAGAGCAACACACCTGGACACATTCTTACACAAACTCTTATTTTTAGCTTTGCTTGGATGCTATACATATGAATTTATGGATAGAAAGTGCCACAAGTTGAGAGAAACTGATGTTTTACACATCTGTCTGAACTGACGAAAGCAAGAAACGGCCGATGATCTTAAAAAGTCTATTATAAAAAAGCTAGTGCTGTAAATAAAGTGAATCCATTAATTAATAGTATTATTTTTCATGATTTGTAATGAACTTCATGACTGCACCCCCTACAGGAGCTCCTAACCTGTTTCTGGGTGTTGTAATCCTGTCTTACATTCATACTGAACTTCTCTCCTCACCATATTTAATATCTAATATAATATAGATGAAAACATACATAATGTTATAATACATAACATAATGTTGGACAAAGGCAGATTACTGAAGCCTTAGTCATTAAGGTGCCATGTAAACAGTGTGTAACACTTCCTATATATTTAGCTAAAATGAGGCAAAATCACTCATAGGCCAAAACAGGACTGATCTCTTGTCTAGTTTTTCTAGAAAATGTGTGGGACTAAGCAGGCACACAAACTATTGTATATTGTGTACATCACATGTGTCAATCTCCAATCATTGTGGGCCAAAACACTGCAGACTTCAGCTCACTGCCTCATTAAACACAGCTAATTCAGCTCATCAGCTAATTAGCAAGGCCTTAATGAGCTGAATTCAGAGTGTTAGATGAGGGTGAACATTGACCTCCACAGCACTTTGACCCAGAAAGTCCCCAGTTTGACATGCATACATGCTTAATTTTGTACAAGAATGCAACTGATTTATGAATCCTTGCTTGCTTACACCGACCAGGCATAACATTATGATCACCTCCTTGGCCACCTCCGTGGCCGGAACTGTTGTATAAAGTTAAACATTACAGTTCAACACAAACACTTATGTTCTCTTTCCTGCAGCTTTACCATTCAGAGAGGTCAGACTATCTGTGTAGATCCTGACCTTAAGTGGGTTCAGGTCACCATGAGAACAGTTGATCTTCATAGTCAAACTGAAGCTGAAACTCCACCTGCACCTGACACCTTGAGGCCCGACTCATCTACAGATCCACCTGAACATGAAACTGAAGCTCAAACCCCACCTGCACCCAAAACGATAAGACCTGACCCAACTGAGTTTATCTGGTTCTGCCAAATCTTAAGGGCAAACCCTAAAACTTTTCTTCTTGGAACACAGATACATGGACACCATGGACACCAGTGCAGCGGTCCTGATCTGTATCCATATACTGACATCCACTCATAAGTCTGTGTGCGCTCTCAGAAATAAAGGTCCTAGACTGTCACTGGGGCAGTGCCCCTCTTGTCACTGGGGTGGAACCCTCATCTCAGTACCTTTAGTCAGGGAACATAACTGAACCATAATCCACTGAAATGATATGTTCTAAGCTGTACTGACTCCACACACCCCGTCTCGCCTCCAGGCTTTTATTTTACTGTTCTGTTTAAAACATTCGTTTATGAAAAGGTACAAATACGAACTTTTCACCTGGAAAAACTTATTTAAGGTTCACAATCAGACCTTAGAACCACTGTTGAAGCTTTGAGGGAACATTTACATTGTTTGTATCTTGATGAATGGAAAAATGTACCTGCACAGAGGCTTTATTTCTACCTGTACCTACTTATACCCACCTATTTACTACACTCATTTATATTTTTATATTCCACGTTCCACTTCGCAAATCAGAGAAAAAAAAACATCAACCATGAGTTTTGATCGGTCATTTCCATATTGGGCGATTTAATGCAAGCCCAGGGCCCTGGAAAATTCAGGGCCTCTAACTGTGTGTGTTTTTTTTAACCCCTGTGTGGTGTTGATGTGTTACTCAGTGGTCTGCTGGACCCACCGCATTATTGTATTTTAAATCAATACAGCCATAACAATTTATGTAAAAATACCAGATGTTCAAAATATCACAAGTGTCCAGCATAGGGTTCTCCTTTAGCAGCTGTAGCCAGTCAGCAGCCTGTCCATGTTGTCCTCCCTCACACACACACACACACACAACACACACACACACTAACAGCAGGCCGTGTGGGAGGAGAACAGAGTGAAGGACACAGCACCTCCACACTTTTACTCCCCGCGGGTTCAGCCCAACACCACATGTGTAATATAAATGTGTGGGGGGTGAACAGAGTGAAGGCACTGAAAATGGGTTATTTTATATGTTTTTCACAGAAAATGAGCAAAGACCAAGAATCTGAGGCTGAAATAATAATAAACCGCATTGTTTTTTCTTTTGATAAACATTGAAAACCACAGACCCCAACACCACACAAGGGTTCATTTTACACATTCCTTTATAAATATATCACATATTCATGATTTCTGATTGGCTTTATTTATTCAAAACATCAGCTCTGATGCTGATTGGTGGCTGTATCAGCTGTATTTGGCTTGAAAGTTGGACCCAGCAAAATGTAAGCCAAAAAAAGTTGAAGAGAGAACGGCGAGCTGCGTTTATTTATTGTTCCACCATTCGAACAGTTCTGCAGGGTTTTCAGCCAGAGAAAGGGGGGATATTTGCCTCTTGGCAAACAAACCTTGGTTGCTTTGGAAATGATAATGGCTACTAATGATTACTGATTACTAAGTGACCTCTACCACACACTGGTGGAGAAGCACCGTGGCATCGTGCAGCAGAATGGACCGAGCTCAAGTTCATCTCAATTTCAGGATAGGTTTTCAATGTTATATTCTGCCTGTGCTTGTTTGATCTTAATGGAATAAAACTTTCTCAATATCACATTTAATAAATTTAGTGGATTAATTACATTTGGTATCAGATAATTTATTCTTCACAAACGTGCTGTTTTCGAGTGAACAGGTACGAAGTGAAATGTGACGAGGCTAGTAACGTTAGTAGAGGTGAAAAGGAGGGTTAGCACTTCAGACTGACTGCCTTCTCTGTGAAAATTGAGTGTCTATGGCTTTCAGTGCTCGGTTTCTGGGTTTAAGTTAATGCAGTAATTGAGGAAATGATGAAAGGCAGTGCTGTGAGTTGCTGACTGGCAGCAGCATTTCATGAAAAACAAAAATTTTGAGATGCTGTGTGCTTTTCAGTGTGTAGTAATGTTAAGCATGGTTGTTAGCCATGTGTTCTTAGGTAATTTGATTCCAAACATGGATGCCTTACTTGAATATCCATGTAATTCCATCATTTCAAGCAGGCTTAAAAATAGCACACATGAAGCATAGATAACTGTCACCTACATTGTTTCTGCGCACTTCTATTTGATTTGTTTTTGATTAAAGTTCTGAAATTGTTTTCTCTCCTCTTTGCTTAATAAAAAAAACTACCAGAAAGTCTTCAGATTACATCACTTTAATTACAGATCACATTTGTAATCTTTTTAATCAGTAACCTGTACCAGAATATATGTTTACAGTAACCCTCCCAACCCTGGAGCCTTAACAAACTAACTCACTTTACTTCACACCATCCAGTACATTGTTTAAAACTGTGGTTTACAAATCTATAATAACAAAAACTACAAAGTAAAGCAAAAGAAATCACTGTGTGACATTAACTAACCAAGGATCAGGATCTGTCAGACTGCAGGCTACGTGCTATTGCTACATGCTGTTTTATTCACAGTTTCTGCATAGGACACAAGCTAATGCTAAAGCTAACACTAGCAGACTCACAAGCCCACAATTCATGTTCTGCTGCTTGTCTGACAAAAAACATTCAAATATACAAAAGAAAGAGTGAATTAATACTGTACCAACAAAACGGAGAAGATAATAATCAAGGTTCTCACGCAGATGATGTAGTGATATGTAGCTGTAATTTAGTTCATTACTATTATTTTTAGCTACTATAAATAATTCCCTAACCAATATGAAGTTTTCAGTATCTACTATGAATTATTTAGTAGCTACTATGAATTATTTAGTATCTACTATGAATTATTCAGTATCTATTAATTATTCAGCAGCTACTATGAATTATTCAGTATCCACTATAAATTATTAAGTAGCTGCTATGAATTATTCAGTATCTACTATGAATTATTCAGTAACTACTATAAATGTTTCAGCATCTACTATGAATTATTCAGCTTCTACTATGAATTATTCAGTATCCGCTATGAATTATTAAGTAGCTACTATGAATTATTCAGCATCTACTATGAATTATTCATTGACTACTATGAATTATTCAGCATCTACTATGAATTATTCATTGACTACTATGAATTATTCAGTATCTACTATTAATTATTCAGCATCTACTATGAATTATTCAGTATCTACTATGAATTATTCAGTAACTACTATAAATGTTTCAGCATCTACTATGAATTATTCATCGACTACTATGAATTATTCAGTATCTACTATGAATTATTGAGTATCTACTATGAATTATTCAATATCTACTATAAATGTTTCCGTATCTACCATAAATGTTTCAGTATCTACTGTGAATTATTCAGTAATTTCTATGAATTATTCAATATTTACAATGAATTATTAATCACTATACTGGTTCAGTAACTACTATAAATTATTCAGTATCTGCTATGAACTATTATTTAGTAACTGTGATAACATTCAGTAACGGAAGTTCTGTAGTTGTAAGAGTGAAGAGTTGAAGTGGGGGTCTCATACAGACCCTCACAGTTTAACAGATTAACACTGATGTAATGTCACTGATGTTACTGATGTTATTAAGATTATTACTCTGTGAGCTACATTTATTCATGATTTGACAGAACTGCACTTTTCTCCCAACAGCACGTCCTTCTGACAGCATTCATGTTCCTAAAAACAACTGTTTGATGCATAAATACTGAGCACAATTACTGCTTTAGGTAAGGTGAAAAAATGTAAACAGAAATTGATTGTGTGGGTGAATTTCACAATTTTGCCTCTAGGTGGCTCTCATGTTTATTATTTCTCTTCTGTTTTTGCCGAGATTAAACAGTGAAGGCCTGTTGGACACTTTGTGAAGGTAAGTTTTGCTCAGTATCCAACAAAAATATCACTTTCTAAAAGCCATCTGAGCTTTAATCCTCTCTGAAAGGGTTCTAGATACATTCAGCAGATGTGCTCCAGTATCATTACATTCTTTATGGAAAGTTACGACCATTATTTTTTCATAAACTGTCACTGTTAGTAGAGATTGTCATGATAAGAGTGACAGCTACTCACAAATACTCTCAACTATATCTGTATGTTTATCTCTCTGTTGTTATCTGTTGTTGTTTAATCTCTGTAGCTGATTTATGATCCTGTTTATCTGTGTATCAGTGTGTTATATAACTCTGTGTGCAGTGTGAGGGTCTGGATCTGACTGTGTGGTGTTTGTTTAGAGAAGTTTGAGAAGCTTCTGTTCAGTTCTGTCCATAAACCAGCTGTTTTCACAGCATTTAAACATGTGATTGTGAGTCTGATACAGAAATTACAGTGTAAATTAATGAAACCTGTGTAAAGTAATGAACCGTTAGACTGTGAGCTGTGAAAGTGAAAGTGACTCTCCAGTGTTTTCTCGTCTCTCTTTTCCTTCCTCAGTAGGAAAAAAGGGGGTAGTGTAGGCCTGTAATAACTTTGGCAGGAACTCACAGCATTAAAGGGCCCATATCCTGCATTTTCTTGCATTTTATTTTTGCTCAACTTGTAACATTTGTGTGGGTTATAAAAAAAACACAGTCATTTCTACATGACCATTTTTCCAGCCTCTCGTTTATCCATACAATTACAGCCTTTAAGACTGATATATGTAAATGAGCTCTGTTCCAATTGGCTGCCCATTCAAAAAGTAGTCTGGGTTTAAACACTCCTTATAACTTCAGTGTGAGTGGGAAGGGCTGAACTTCTGTTGGCTTAATAAGTGCATATTTATACAGAGCAATAAATACACACTGCTAGCTAGAAAGAACAACAGAACAACCAGTTTACCAGCACTGCATGCCTGCACTTTAAAGGGGTGCAGGATCAGTCTATGGTGGACGTTGGAAAGGGTCTAGATTGGTCCAGGTCGATGTTGTAATTTAAGCATGCAGAGTTTTTTTTAGTTTATTCAAATGTTCTCCTAACTTTAATTCTGTATAGGTTAACCTATAAACTACAGTTTAAGTTGAGCTCACTCAGAAAAAAAAGGTGAATGTGGCTGCCTCCTTATAACCTGAAATTGCTTAAAATTCTAACTGATTTTTACTCTGTTCCTGCCCCAATTTAGTAATTTCCTCTTCCCACCAACAAGATACGACTTACAGTGTGGGGCTCCCTCCTCTTAGACTCCTCACTACGCAGAGCTGAGGCATCACCAGGATTCAAACTCATGACCTCCTGAAGTTCACTGCTCTAAGGTGGGCTTAAAAATGTGAAATATAGTTAATATTCAGTCACATTTTGTTCATCAGTATTTCTAGCAGTGACAGTAATGAATTCAGCTAATTACAACAAAGAAGTTTTTAATGACCATTTTATCCACCGTTTACTAAGAGTGCCATTAGAGGGTGATATTAGAGCTCATATTGTCTTTTGTTCATTTATCAGTGCTGAGCTTTGTCAGTGCAGAGATGTTTGGCTCAGATTAGAGGCTGAGGGTCAGATGGTATTTTCCTCTTTACAGTTCAGTTCAGATCATAGATCATCATCTCCTGGAGCTGAAGCTGCAGACATGAGCGTCTGTCCTCGTTCTCTCCTCCTGGGTCTGCTGGTCATCCTCTACCTTCAGTCCTGTGCAGAGGGACAGAGTAAGTTAAAGTCCATCTTCGAGTTTTTGGCTCTTTCATACCACAGATTATCCCCTGAATGATTGTATCTGTTGTGATGATATAATTTACTACTTACTTACTTTACTACTTGTTTCATTTATTACTTCTATTAAGTGTCGGGACAGGAACTTGCTGGACAGCACTCCAAAAATGGCCTGCCTCGGTTCACTTACAAGTGGACTTGGTTTAGTTCACTTGCTTTTTTTGTGATGTCCGCACCAAAATTAGGGAAATCAACATCAGAGCATGATTTCTCTTCTTACTAGCAGCCCGTCAGCTCCTGTAATATTTTTACATAATCTCCCTGTTTCAACATCTCACTCTTTGGGCTTATACTATTCCTCCAGCACAAGCTGCTGCTATTATGAGCATACAAAAATAATAGTGAAGCAATGCCTTTGGTACATGGATTGTGTAACATAACTGCCATCAGCATCCTGTTTAGTAACATTCACACTGACAACCACCATAAAGAAGCAGATATAAAGTAAGTTTTATTATTTTTGTTTTACTGTGGTACCCAAGGATCTTAGTCCTTTTTTCCTGCAAAGTGGGAGTTTTTTGGCTCAAATTGTGGTGAATATGAGAGCAAAAGGACACATGCATCCTCAAATTTCTTACCAATATACAACATGTGTCATTTGGGCTTTATTGTAGAGTGAAACCAATCTAACCTAATAAAATAAATACACTGTCACAAAGACCAAACCTCTGGCTTGGACTTTAAAAACAAACTAGATGTGAAAGACACAGTCTAAGACTCTATTCACACTGCAGATAAAAGTCTTCACATGTGACACAGATTTGTTTTTGAGTTGGTGGTGTAAACAGTAAAAACACACAATCCAAATGTTTCAATTCTGATTTGAGCCTCTTTCATACAGTCAGATCCATAATTAACAGCCGTTGAGATAAAATGTCACAAAGGCCTAAGCTCTGGTTTGGACTTGTAGTGTAAACAGTAAAAACACATTGAATCCGACAGTTTCAATTCTGATTTGAGCCTCTTTCATACAGTCAGATCCATAAATATTGTGATGTTGACAAAGTTATTGTTATGTTAGCTGTCTAACACAGGAAACAGGTGTGTGTAATTCCTTCATTATTTCAATAGCAGCCGTTGCAATTGGAATCTGTTATTTATGTTGTGCCCTATAATGGACTGACAACCAGTCCAGGGTGTTTCCTGTCATCTGCCCAATGACTGCTGGGATAGGCTCCAGCACCCCGCCCCGCAAGTGTGTGTGTATTTATGTTGTGATAATTTTACAGGCCTGGAAAGAATACTGAAAATCCTAACTTACGTACTGTTACTGTAATAAAAATGTAAAAGTATTAAAAAAAGAAATGAATCACTTAAGAGTAAAAAAGTAATTTATTTGAAAACTACTTGAGTTATTTAGTTACTCTTTTTAACGAAATTACTGTACAGTCAGTTTATTGTGAACATGTAATAGACTAAATTTCCTGAATCGGATGGATTTTAAATACAAGTTAAAATCTTCTCAAAACTAAACCAATCTGAATGGAAATCAATGGAATTCCTTTTTTATTTGAGGGCCTTTTTTCTTTAAATAATTTTTGGCATAAATAATAAAAATAACAATTGCTTTTATCAATATGCAGATGACAGCCAGCTATATCTGTCCTTAGCACACAATGTCTACAAATCTATAGACTCATTTAATGATCTAGATGCTATTAAACCTGTGATTGTCTCAGAATTCCTACAGTTAAACTGATATAAGAGAGATTTTAGTTTATGAATGAGGCTCAAATGATTGATATACTTTTTTATTCATTTTTATTATTAAGTTTGGGAATTCTCTGGCTGAAAATCTCAGAACGACTGAAATGTAACACTTCTCACACTTATTTAGTATTGTATTTGAACAGATTCTGCGCTTTTTTGTTTATCTTATCTAAAACTTTACTGCCTCAAAGTGTTGATTTAACACTTCACTTTGCTTTTTATAATAATCTACTGAGAGAAAACATTTTGAAAACAATTCAGTTTAATACAAAAATACCTTTAACAAAATATAAATAGAGTTATATTGTTACACAATGTATAGATTTTATTTACTATTTAACTAGTGTTCATCTGAATTTCATCAAAGTTTTATTATGATGATGAATATTATTATTACTCTGTTCACTCAGGTTCAAGTGCACCAAAGGCATGCTGTTTCACTTTCTATACCAGACCCATCCATATCAGTGCCATTTTAAACTATGAAGAAACGAGATCTGACTGTAGCAGAGCTGGAGTGATGTAAGTTTTTACTCCCTGATCTTTTGCAACAGACGTTTCACTGAACTTTAATCTCAATTTTATCATCATGCATATCATATATATTTTACAGGATTATCACCTTATTTTTTCACATTTTCTTTCCTTCTAGTTTTACCATAAAGAAGAACAATGCTAGGGTGTGTGTGGACCCCGGATTTAGATGGGTGAAGCGGACCATGGACAAAATTGATGCGCAAATGTTTTGAAATGTTTGAAATTTCAGCCTAAAGTCGACTGCGTGGTTAAATTCTCTCTCTGTTAATGGGAGATTAGCTTATGTTCTCTTTACACTGTATTTTCTTTAATACTGAGGCAGTTTCATTTACTTTGATTTGATCATCTCCGCTCAGACAAAGAAATAAATACAGTTAAATTTAGAAATGAAAGAAATTTAGAAAATAAAGATTTAATATATGAATTGTTGTAATTGTTCAAATATATAAACCATTTTTATGCGTTGTATAGTTTATAATGTGCTTATTATTTATTTTCATAATTTTAAATATATATTGAGAAAGCATTAAAATATTTGTATTTTATGAAATTATTACATTTGTAACCTGTACTTGTACATATGCACACACAGACAAACATAATAAACATGAATTAACAATTAATACAATTTCAAAACTGTGCTGCAAACACAACGTTTGTGGATTTTGTCCATATCAGATTCTAAATTATTGTACAATAATATCTTATTTGAATGTTTGAATTTGAAATTTAAACTGGGTTCTTCCATTATGAATTATAATTACTTTATAATCAAGTAGTTGCATTCCAGTTAAGTTCACACAGCAGCTGAATTCCTTAACACCTGAGCATGAAATCTGTCATAATTTAAATTGAATCTCCCTGTAAAGTCTTTTTTTATGTTTATATTTCAGTGGTAGGTATATTTCCATAATCCATTATTTAAGGGATTTGACTGACAAGCACAATATAAATAAATAGTAAACAAGTAGAAGAAAGTATAAAATGCTGGATGTTCTGAAATGACATATTGTCCATATGTGTGTATATATATATATGTGTGTTGGAAAAAAAAAACAAAATATAATGCCACATTTTATTATTATTAATCATAATATATAATAATGATAATAGTTTCATCATTAATTTTTAATAATAATAATAATAAGAATAAGAATAATGAGTAATAGTAATTGTGTATTAAAATACAGAAGTCTGTTCTCTGTAGAGGATGTGTTCACTTGTTTACACTTAGAGAAACAACAAGACATCATTTTTATTTTAATTCTATTTTTTATTTTGTTGTTTGCACAATAAGGACAAAAGAGGAATCATGAAGGATGACAAAGAAAGTAAAACAACAACAACAACAACAACAACAAAGACCAGAAAATACTTATACAAAGTATCTTCCTGCAAAGGAAAAAAAAAAAACATATATGAAATGAATAAAAAACAAACTGTTTGACCAGGGACATAGGGGCACCAAAACTTTTGCACACAATTGTGGATACACACATACAGTACTGTACAAAAGTCACATTATTTAAAGGACCAGTTCACTCTGTCAAATAGCCTTGATCAATTTCTGCCTCTAAAAAAATTCAGAACAACAATCATAAGAAATATTGTGCTAAACCTCTGAAGATATTGAGCTTTTTTATTGTAGAGCCTATAAAGCTTGATCTCCCAGAGTTCATTTGGACTGCTACAGCCATTGGGGGCGCAGCTAATGCCACTGTTGATTCTACTCCTATAATGCTGAATGAGCCTGATGTTGCAGCTGGTCTAGCAAGTATCCAGCTGAATAAGACTGCAGGTCCTGAAGGTCTGAGGGGGAGGATTCCTAGGAGCTGTGTGTTTCATCTTACATCTGTTCTTACTAAACCTTTCCAGCACTTGTTTGATGAACATGTAGCTCCCCAGTTGTGGAAATTATCCATAAGTAGAATTGTACCTAAAAGACTGGCAGCACTGCTGTTCCCGCTCTTATGGCTGCATTACAAAACACCACTCTGGTCAAGTTCTTTTAAAGTTCTTTAAAGACGGAGACAGAAACTTTGATCTTATTTGTTAATTTTTTGATTTATTAGAGATGGAGATGCTTTACTGCCGACTACTGATAAGATTGTTACATTTGTATCACTAGCCGTTCGCCTTACCCAATACTTATATTTATATGTATTTAACTTATATTTAAAAGTGTCTCTTCAGCCGCCGTTTGCTTCTCTGTTGATGCTGCCATGTTCTCGAATCCTCACCGGCGCGCAGTGAACCTCGGGAAATGTTGGCTGGTGAAGGATCGACCCACTGCATCCTTTGTTGCCATGGAAAAGAAGGACACATTTCTCGGCCACATATGTAGGAGGCTTCAAAATGGGACAGCTTAGTCGCGCCACTGTGACTCAATCGGCCTTCAAATGCAGCCTCCGAAGGACACAGCCCCTGAATTGGGACACACTGTACGGCTTCCCAGTTAAATCATCATGGACCTGTTACACTGACCAGTGTTTGTATAGGTGTATGGAGAGGGTCATAGTTACATAGTTTAAAATGATCTGTTGGCAACTGTCTCGACTCAGTTCAGTTTACATATAGACCTGGCCACAGATCTGGAGATGCAGCTCTCACCCTGCTGAATACCTGGGTTAGGTAGTAATGGACATGTAACGGTACAGAATGGTGAAATGTGTAAATGATCATTATTTGTAACTAAGACAATCAGGTCCCACTGAGTTTTAATGTGGAATCAACACCTTTTTAACTTATAGATCACATTGATTTCTACTGAACTGCTGACACTGCTGAGAGCTGATTGGGGACCGTCTACAAATTACCATCATTAAAGTCCTAGCACGACACACCAATGCGAAGCCTCGTGAGCCAATAGAGCCTTTTAACAGACAGAACAAAAATGATGGGCAGTTTCTAGAGTGACCTCTGTTTATGATTGTTGTTGATGAGGGGTCTCAAAATAAGATTTCTATCAGATTTGATCTTTTAACTTTGGCAAAATAACAGATTTTTAACAAATAAGGCAAATAAGGAAAAGTCTCAGCAGAGCAGTACAGTTTTAACTATACTGCTTTTGATACAATGTACTGGATCCTTCCACATTCATTACTTGTTTCTCTGTGTTTTAGTCTAAGAGCTTTTAGTCTCAATTACTATTTTTAAAAAACTTCCTGTTAAAATCACTCGTTTTTTCCTGGGGAGGAGTCCTGAACTTCAAGGGCAATAAATAAGAAGTTTAAAACAACTGGAGATGTTAAGAATCTGCCAGGAAGAGGATGTATGTCTACACTGACTCCATACGCAGTGAGGAGGATGGAAAAAGAATCTCCATGCATCACAGACGGGGAATTGCAGACATTAATTAAGCCTCTGGGTCAGAACGTCTCCCAAACCAATCAAACTCATTTGTTTGGGGGGGTTGCCTTTAGAAAGCATCTGCTGTCCAACAAACTCAACCTGCTACAGTTTGATAGACATTACTGGAGCTTTCAGTGTGACCATGTTCTGTGGTCAGATTAGACCAGAACAGAGGTTTTTGGCAGCAAACAACAGAGGTGAGTTTGGCATAAACACAAAGATAGCTGTACAGGAAAGTACCCAATTCCCACAGTGAAGTATGGTGGTGGATCTGTGATACTGTGGGGCTGCTTTTCTTTCAAAGGCCCTGGACAGTTTATTCAGATACATGTTATCACAGACTCCATCAATAGCCAGCAGAAATGAAATCAAAACCTGACTGCCTCAGCCAGCAAGCTTAAACTGGGCCATAGTTGAATCTTCCAGCAGGACAATGATCCAAAACACACCTCAAAATCAACACAAAAATGGTTCACTGACCACAGAATTAATGTTTTGCCATGGCCACCCCAGCCCCCTGACCTGAACCCTAGAGAAAACATATGGGATGAACTGAAGAGGTGAGACCACAGTGTGGAGCTCAGAATCAAAAGGTTCTGGAGAGGTTCTGTATGGAGGAATGGGTTCTGTTCCTTTGCCATGTGTTTTCCAGTCTCATTAAGTGTTATGGGAGAGACTCAGAGCTGTTATCTTTGCAAAGGGATGCTGCAGAAAGTATTAAATGAAGGGGTACCAATAATTGTGGCACAAACAGATTTGAGAAAAATATTTATTTCCTGATAAGATTGTTTTTTTAATCATTGTACATAAAAAAAAAGGTCAGATTGTTAATATTTTGAATTAAAGCTCAAAAGGATCAGCTATAAAGAATGTTTTTACAGCCTGTTTTGCTCATGGTTACCAGGGGTGCCAATATTTGTAGAGGGCACTGTAGGCTGTATTGAGCCACTACTGTGTCATGTAAGCTGTGTTGAGCCGGTTTGGCCTTAATGCTAAAAGCTGAGGTGCGGTTTAAATGAGTTAAGCAGTCTAATAATGGATATGCGAGCAAGTGTGTGTCAAACTGATTTCTATTGAACTGCAATTCTAGTTTCACTGCAATTACATGAAAATCTCACTTCAGTCACATCACCAAAGCTGGCAAAGCTGTTATTCCATCATCATTTTTATATAACATTCATAAAATCTTCATCTAACAGGATTCACTCATTTATATCCGAGAAACGCAAAGTGGCCTAATCTGGTCCTGTGAGTGGCAAACTGTTCATGTGAGGAAAATTAGCATAATCTTTGGCTCTCTGCTTCCCAGTAATTGGGGATTCACATGTCTTTACTGTAGCCAAATAAATGACATGTTTAAATACTTAAACATGAGTATGAAGTTTGGCTTGAGGTAGATGCCATGTCTTTATATATGTCTTTATATGGATCTGCCTTTGATAACCATTCTTTATGCTACTATGTCAACACAGATCAGATGCTCACAGAAAAAAAGACAAGGTTGAAGTTTACTTGAGACCTTGGTAGTGGTACAGAGGGCGTGGTCAGAACCAGAGAGCAAGAGAACCAAAACAAAAGGGACATCCACAGAGTAAACTAAAGACCAGTCCAAGTTCAAAAACCAAAAGTTCAGATGGTTATCAGCAAACAAGGGCAAAGACAAAAGGGCAGGTCAAACACAGAAAACAGGCCATACACAGAAGGACTTTCACAAACAAAGAACACTCAGTACGCTACGGGAGGTGTTGGCAATGCTTGGCAAACTACTAGACTAAAGCCTGGATTTATATACTAACTGACTGATGGAGTGTAATGACTAACAGGTGAGACACCTTAGAATTCCGGTGTGGAGGAATGCTGGAATGAATGTTCATTGGTTGAAGGCGATGGGATGAGAGTCATGTGATCTCCCAATGACTCATGGTAGTTGTAGTCCTCTAGACAGTCCGAGGTGTCCTCGGCAGGAGGCGTGACGCTTTACTTATTTAATTACTTTATGTTCCACTAATATACATTAATGGATGTTAGCACTACCGCCCCCATCCCCCCAGTTCTTTGACCCCTCCATTCCTTTAGAATTTTTTTTTCCAATTCAACCACTGGTTGCTGGTATGTACATTAATTTGCCGGTGCTGGTACACAGTTCTTAGCTATCTCCCACAGAAACTACTTTTCTTTCCTTTGTTACAAGATGACTCAATCTCGTAACACAGTCCTTACGGCCCGCCCTCACACAGCGCACAGCAGCTTCTGGAGGAGGAAGAGTGTGTTCAGTGTTGTGTACGAAGTTGTGGCGAAGATGCTGACCAGACTTTCAGGAATGACTCTGGATCAAACTGATACGGCAGAACCGACGCCGCTGGAAAAATAGCCACACCAGTGATCCAGTTCTTTTCAAGGGCTCATTGGTAAGAACAAAGGTACACTAAGTTGGATTTGAGAGCCGTTCTGTTTATCATTGTGCCCAAATTTCAATGCCTGCCCTGAATTCCTCACTCCGGTCTCGTTCCAGTCACATAAAAATCTCACGTTAGTCACCTCACCAAAGCCAGCAACTCTGTTATGCCATCATCACTTTTTATATTGCATGTATAAAATCATCTACAGGGTCTGCAAATTTTTTATAACCCAGAACCTCAGAATGGCATAAAATGGCCCTATGAATGGCAAGCAAAGAATATTTGCAGAATATTTTGGCTTGAGGTAGATGTCCATCATGTCTTTATATGGACCTGCCTTTTGATAAGGCGTTATATAGTGAACAATGGGTGAAGTTAATAAACACTTTTATAATATGATGATTTGCTAAATATCCAGGCATTTCCACTATCGAAGAAGACACAGTGGTTCCACACAAACTGTTGGGCTAATTTAAGGCTGTATTTGACTACAGCCTTGCCTCACACATGGAATGATTTTGCTAACAGTTCACTAAGCCTCATTATGTCTTGCTTGCAACAATCCACATATCAGAGATCAGCCTCACCTGATTATTAAGTTCTTTCACCTGTTTTTGGATTAAAAAACACCACCCAAGTCAATTGGACGTGGGGGCAGCGGCTCATGGACACAATTGATCATTGAGTTTTGGAAGGTTCCAGTGAGCTGCACGAACATGAACTTAAAAACAAAACCTGGCTTGTATCAGAGACCCTGACCCAGTTACAAATACACATAACCATAAAACTGAAGTCCCACCTGCATCAAAGCCCCCGAATCCTGACTCATAACCCGAGCCAAGTACAGTTACACGTGAGTGTGAAACTGAAACCCGAACCTGTCCTGTACATGAGACCTCCAGGCCTCAGATGAGCTCAAATGGAACTCAAAAACCCTCCATTTATTTGTTTTGTTCATTTTTTTGAACAACACACACATGGACATATTCTTCCATGTTTAAGATGCTTATTATGACTCATTCATGGACAGATGCCATGTGTTAAGAAAAAATGATGTTTCAAATTAGGAAACAGCCGATGACTTTAACAAATCTATTAAAATATAAAAATAGAAATTAATGCCATAAATTAAGATAATATTTGAATAAACAGTTTTATTTAATTAATAGTATATATTCTTTTTCTATCATGATTTGTAATAAACTTCATAACTGTACCCCCTGCAGGAACTCCTCACCTGTTTCTGGATGTCCTAATCGCTGTAAATTGATCAAACTGCGAAATGTAGTACTGCATTCATCTTACAAATGTAGAGAATGTTTAACGCCATTATTACTTCTATAGGCTGGTAAATACCTGTATTGTATTTTTCATTTTAAAAATACAAGCAGTCATGAAATTGAATAAAGTATAAAACAAGCTTACTGCGTAGATGATACTAATGACATTTTGCAATAATGATTTAGGGTTTTCATTAATATTGGAATATTTCACAAAAGATTCTATTTTATTTGTTTATTTGGTTTATTTATTTGTTTAGACAATTGTTTGTATTCACTTATTTGATCATTTATATTTAACATTGGCCTCATTATTCTGTTACTGTTTATCCTCTTCAGTCTTGAGACTGGATACTTTAAAAACAACGTTTTGTTATTTTTGTTTTGTTTGTGTTTTTAAATGGTGAACATGTATTATTCAGTGTCCAGTATAAGGAACATTTAGACTTTTGAACATCAAATGTGAGATAAAGTTTCTGAACTCTTGGAACCGTCTGGACTTCTGCATGAAATACTAAACTATTAATTCATTTTTATAATAATTATGCATGTGTATTCTGGAGCTCTGCACTTTGCCTTGACAAACCCCACCGCAGCACCTACTCGAATTGTTGCTGGAAAGCTACAGTAAATGCCATCAGGCCACCACGCTGCCATGCTACTCCAGCAGCAGGACCTCATGACCAGCTGCTGTCCAGGAGTCCTTCACCTGGGCTCGAATGATGAGTATCTCCTCTGCAGCCCTTGCCACCCATCTTCACCATGCTGCTCCTTGCTCACAGTCCTGTGCCAAGCTCAGTCCCCTCCGCCATGTTGCCTGGGAGTTTGTGGTAGCTCCATTCCTCTCCAGACCAACGGGAGGTGCATCGCACTTCTGGCACCAAATATGGCATCGGCCAAGAAGAAGACACAGAAAAAACAGCGCTTTAGACGAACCTTTATTGAACACAGCAGCACTTGCTGATGTGGCCAGAAAGCAGGCAGGTCATCAACAGCTTTTCTACTTAACAGTAGGCACTGACATTGCACCACTTCTCCCACAACCCAGGGCAGCATAGCATAACAAACACCCCTGGCAGCAATAATGTCCATAACAACAACTTATTTACACACTTAAAGTCTCTCTTACTGTGAGTCTGGTGCTTCCCTGGTAATCTGTGCTCCGCATGGCCATGTGTCCTGCGTGTCCATGGCCGAACAAGCCAGTAGCGGAACGCTACAATATTATGTTACTTTTGGTCACTCGTACGTGTCAACCATATTATCCACCACTATATTATCAGACCTACTGCACCCTTTAACTTTACAAATTTCAAGTGCATTTTAATATACTAATCTTTTGGATTAAGTTACAGATTGCATTTTTAACAGCCAGTCAGTAATCTGTACTGGTATACATTTTTGAAGTGACCTTCCCAACCTTGGTTCCTTAACAAGCTAACATTATGTCACATCATCCGGTACAGTATTTGAAACAGGATTCACAAATCTATAATGAAACCCACAAAGTAAATTAAAATAAAAGACAAGAATCATTGTGAAACATTAGCTAACCAAGGATTACGATCAGTCAGACAGCAGGCTACATGCTAGTGCTATATCCTGTGTTGCTTACAGTTTCTGCACAGGACACGAGCTAATGCTAACACTAGCACACTAACTCTCCATTCCCGATGAGGAGCAATGCTCTCACTTCATGTCCTACAGCTTCCCATCTGACAACAATATTCAATTATACAACATACAGAGAACAAAAGCATCAAGTTCAGTGAGCAAAGATAAAGACACTGCAGTAGAACTAGAACTGTGACTTAGATGTTCTGAATTCCAACATCATAGTATCTGTAGAACAAGCTTTAGTGATGCCATACCCCAACTATGACATCAGTGGCCGTATTCACAGAATCTTTCTAACTCTGATATCTGATCTGTTTAGTCTCCATGACGACTTCAGTACGGACTGAATTCAGGACAGTATCTATTCCAGAATAATAGTTCCTAACTTCATAATCTCATCATGAACTCCAGATAAGAAAACAGCATCACACAAACATCCTAACTAGACTAAACCTCCTAAATCCTGTCCTAACTTTAGGATGAACCCCAACAGGGTCCTCACTTCTGTTTAAGGTCCGTTTCTATGGTTTTTAGGCAGCTGTGTCAGCAGCATAGTTCACTACCAGCATAATGAGCTCCATTTATTTCTACTGTAAAACGCTGCTTTCACTGTGAGATGATTTTCTTTTCTAACTCTGCGTTTTAAAGATCTCAGACGCTGCAGACTCGATCTCCACCGTCCCTCTGATCACCTTCGTGTGTTAATGTTGATGATGAAATATTACAGTGATGGTGGTGAATAATGAGGAGACGGAGCTGAACGTGTGTCTGTTTATTAGGAGGAGTAACGTTAGCGCGCTCGGCTAAAGTGTTTGGGAAATGGAGACTGAAACTGGGGAGCGGTGACTCTGATGAACAGCAGGGGGCGCTCTCGCAGTATTCACCACTTACAGTTTAGCACATTTTAGTTTTGCTTAACTTTTTTCACATCAGTAACAGCAGCTAACATTAGCTGTCTAGCTAACTAATTAGATTATTTTAATTACGTTTTTACATTTCAGCTGTGCCTGTATGGTATGTTGCTAGGTAACAGACATGACAGGTGATTGTCAGCTTCAATCGAGTAGGTTAAGATTTCTTAATTGGAGATAAGATGCTGTAAATTAAGATTCCCAAATTAAGATAAAACTATAGTTTCTGCAGGAATTTGTGAAAAATCTTATCTTGACCTGTCAGATCTTAAGTCAAGACAAAAAGATAGGAAGTTTCTGTAATAAGGCCCCTGGTATCCATGACAACACAGATTTTACTTCAGTAGTCCATTGGTAAATTCCAATCACCCTATAAAGTGAACTACTATTGATAGTATTGCAATGTTGTCACAGTTGTGCTGCCACCTTGAAGCAGACAACTTACATTCAGCACAATCAATCTAGCAAAGTCAGTAAAGCAGTTTTTTGGGAACACCTTTTAAAATCCCATTTTTAAAGCACATAACCAAAATATTTGAGCATAAAAAATGAAAGCTGAAATCTAAATGGCTGAGATTTCCTGTTGGGTTACTAGCGCCTTGTCTCAAAACGCATACTAGCACACTAAATAGTATGCAAAAAATAGTGCAGTTCCATTAGTAGTGCTCTCTTAACGTAGTAGGTCAAGTATAGAAGTGTGTGGTTTGGAAGGTAGAGTTAGATCAGCCAGTGAGACAGTGGCTGATTAAAGCGCTGATGCAATGCTTGTTAGCTGCTCAATAAACATCTCCAAGACAAAGTTTAAAGTGTTTGTTGATTTAAGATCATTTATAGAGCTAAATTAATGCATTTCCAGAGGTACATTAATGTATTTCTTGGAGTCGGCTGATGTTGGCTTCATAATCGCAAGCTTCATTTTCAAAATTTGTTCCAAGTTTAAGGAACCTCAGTGTACCTGCAGCACCATTTAAGGTGGAACAGAGAATTCAGATGAGAAGCTGGTGAATAAGAAGCTGACTATAGCTTATATGTTTGTATGGGTTTACTGTTTAAGAGCTTCGGCAGTTTTGGCGGAAGGCAGGATACACCCTGGACAGGTCGCCAGTCCATCGCACTCCAGTTACATACATACATATTATGTTAACAGCATCCAGAAATCTCACATCATTGTGAACAGCTCTTTGGGGAAGTCTGCTTGTTTAAACATTAGAATAACAATATAACTGAAGGAGGACAGTGTTACATCAGGGCTGCGATTCAGAGTGCTGTAGAGTTAACAAATCAGAGGACAGGCCATTGTGAGAGAACATGTAAAGGGAGGCTGAAATAATAATACAAAGACAAAAATGAAAGTTGATAACACACTTGCACAGAACACGTTATGTCCCAACCACAAGCTCAGGTCTAGGAGGAGGGAGAGACAGTGACACAAGGATGGAGGAGTGCAATAAAGGGGTGCAGAGACCAGTACAATGCAGACAAACTTTTAGCAGTTTTATTACACAGACAAACAAACCAAACACACAAAAAAGTTAAGCTATGAACAACAAGTTACAATCAAAAGTTATTAAAGTTGTACTGGCTGACTGGGCAGTTTACCCAGGAGGGACTACAGACAGTACCAAAGAAAAGAAAACAACAAAATCAACTATTCTAAGCTAAGAGCTAAAGAGCTGTACATGCCACCCTATGCTAAACTACCAATCATACAGGGAGTGGTACCTGCCTTTAAACTTGCATGTTTAGACAATAATATTACCTACTGATGTAAATGTAGGTGCACCACAGTCTAGCCTGCCCCTCCTCCTCAGAGAAAAGCACCAGTTTAGGAGAATCAAGAGCCAGTACAAACCCAAACAAACACTTGCAGATAGATTGAAGACAAAGAATCTCAGAAAGAGACAAACACAGTTAACAAGGCTAAAGCTAGCAAGCAGAGGATAAAGCAAGCTAGCAAGGCTAAGAGAGCTAAGACCACAGCAAGCCAGAAAACAAACAAACCAAGAGCTGAGACACAGGTCACATAATGCTCAGGGCTCATGACAAAACTCTGGTTCACTGCTTTTAAAGCCCAAGCTCCACCTCCTTGCGCTCAACTCTGCAAGCTGATTGGCCAAATGACATCCAGGAAGTGATGGTGATTGACACCCCAAGCAACCTATGAAGAAAAGAGACAGCCAAACCAGAAGGGAGAGAAAACAAACACATGTGCACAGTGCATTGACACGTAACACAAATAATATGTAGTGTTGTAATTACATTTATATTTTACATGTATTATTACTTTTTTTCATGTATTATTATTGTATTTATTATACTACTATGAATTGTGTCCTAACCAATATAATTTATTCAACATGTACTATAATTATGAATTATCTACTGTTAGTTATTCTGCATCCATTGTAAATTAAATAGTGTTTATTATGAATTATTCAGTAGCAACTATAAATTATTCAGTCACTGAACCAAAGTGTAAGTTCTGTAGTTGTGAGACTGAGGAGTTAAAGTGGGGGGTCTCATACAGACCCTCACAGTTTAACAGATTAACACAGATGAAGCTGATATAATGACACTGATGTTTCTGATATTACTGACAGTTTCCTCTGTGAGAGACATTTATTTATGATTTGTCAGACCTGCATTTTTCTCTCAACAGCACATCCTTCCGACAGCATTCATGTTCATATAAAACAAACCATAATCTTGTTTAATGCAAAAATATTAGGTAATACAATACCCACACATTTTGCTTTAGGTTATGGAAGGATACGTAATGTCAACATTACATTGTCAGTGTAAAGAAAATTCATAATGTGGACACAGTTCTGGATTCTTGCCTCTAGGTGGCTCTCATGTTTATCATTTCTCTCCTGTATGTGGAGAGTTAACATTTAACAGAGAAGGCCTGTTGAACGCTTTGTGAAGGTAAGTTTTGCTCAGAATCCAACAAAAATCTAACTTTTTAAAAGCCATCTGTGCTTTAATCCTCTCTGAAAGGGTTCTAGATACATTCAGCAGATGTGCTCAAGTACCATTACGTTCTTTGTGGAAGGTTTTGTGCATTATTTTTTTCATTTTTTGTCACTGTTAGTAGAGACTGTCATGATAAGAGTGACAGCTACTCACCAACACTCTCAGCTATATCTGTACGTTTATCTCTCTGTAGTTATCTGTTGTTGTTTAATCTCTGTAGCTGATTTATGATCCTGTTTATCTGTGTATAAGTGTGTTATATAACTCTGTATGCAGTGTGAGGGTCAGGATCTGACTGTGTGGTGTTTGTTTAGAGAAGTTTGAGAAGCTTCTGTTCAGTTCTGTCTATAAACTGTGAGCTGTAAAAGGGACTCTCCAGTGGTTTCTCGTCCCTCTTTTCCTTCCTCAGTAGGAAAAAGAGGAGGAGCTGTAGGCCTGTAATAACTTTGACAGGATCTCACAGCATTAAAGAGCTCATATCCTGCATTTTTTGAGGTCCACTTATAGTGTTTATGTGGGTTTTTGTACAGTAACTGTTACAATTCATTTTTTCATGTCCATTTTCCAAACAATTTTATCCCTCAGAATTAAACAGGCTATTTAAACAACTGTGCCTACAAGACTGGTATACGTAAATGAGCTCTGTTCTGATTGGCTGCCCATTCACACAGCAGGTTAAAACACTCCTTAAAACTTTGGTGTGAGAGGGCGGGGCTAAACTTCTGTGGGCTGAAGAGGTAGATGTATGTAAATGTGCTGATTACCGTTACATCACAAAACAATTAATTCAAAACAGGCCGTTTTTGCAGTTGCCATATATGGACTGTATTGACTCAGGAGAGAATGACATGTTTTGAAACTTTGACAATGTTTACATACTACATCAAACTCTTTTATTTAAAACAAGTAAGGAAAACTCATGTAGTCAGTATAATGTAGCAAGTGATATAGTAACACACACTTGGCTGACCAAGTATTCAAGACAGTGGATTAGAATCTTGTGATTAAACGTATCAAAAGCTGCACTAAGACCAGAATGGAAGGATTCTGCGCATCAGACCTCAGCCTGAGGCTCACTGAAACTTCTCATATAACTTGTTTGATATTAGATATGTAGCAACATTTAATTGTTAAAAAATTACCTTTTTCCAAGAAGGGTCCATGCTACTCTTTTTTAGCAGAGGCTTCACCAAGGCCGTTTTAAAAGCGTCTGGAAAAACACCTGCTGACAACAATTTACAATAGTTAAAACATCATTTTGAACACAATCAAAAACTTAAGGAATGAAGTAGAAACAGGGTCAAGATCACTTGTAGACAAACTTAATTTGTTTATAGCAGTTTTGAGCTCCTGGTAAGTGATAACAGAGAAAGATGTCATTGTCACTGATGTAGGTGGCTTATCAGGAAGATTATAGGAGCTTGTTTCAGGTGACTGAGCTATACCCTGTTGTATCAGGTCTATTTTATTTTGAAAATGCACTGCAAACTCTTTGCAAATTTTGGAAGATAAATCACAAGGAGACACACTGTCAGAGAGGTTGGTATTAATTAGTGTCTGTGGCAGAAAAAAGGATTTTGGTACTATACTATATACTATATAGTATAATTATACTATACATTTTTCATTCATCAAGGTACAAACAATGTAAATGTTCCCTCAAAGGTACAACAGTGGTTTTAACCTTAAATAAGTTTTTCCAGGTGAAAAGTTCGTATTTATACCTTTTCATAACCGAATGTTTTAAAACAGAACAGTAAAATAAAAGCCTGGAGACGAGACGGGGTGTGTGGAGTCAGTACAGCTTAGAACATATCATTTCAGTGGATTATGGTTCAGTTATGTTCCCTGACTAAAGGTACTGAGATGTACCATTGAGGGTCCCACCCCAGTGAAAAGAGGGGCACTGCCCCAGTGACAGTTTCGCACCTTTCTTTCTGAGAGTGTAGATAAATATGACCAGGTATTTTTTAATGGCATTATGGCATTAATGGCATTTAATGGCATATTCTTTGAGAATATCATAATGTACCTGCAGTTTAGTTTACCTACATAAGCGCTCTGAGTTATGAAAATTTCTCTTCAGCTAGAGTGTTTCCTCATTCATCCATGGATTTTTATGAGTACAGGAGTTTTTCTTCCATTTGACTGGAGTGAGAATGTCAATAGTTTCCTTTGATCTAGTGTTTAGATCAGAGACCAGATCATTACAGGAGAGAGTCAGGGCTGTCTTCAATGAACTATTATAAATGTTTTTAACTTCTCAGCTGTTTCTGAGTCAATGTAACACTTTTCAGTACCTTTAGGTACTTTCTTCTGTACATTTATATTGACTTGAAAGAGATACAGAAATGATCTGATATGAAAATTAGAGGTGAGGGACACATTTGTGTTTAAAACTTTAGTGATCAGATCCAGGATGTGACTGAGCTTGTGGGCAAAGCTGCCCACGTGCTGCTTCAAATCAAGTCTAGAAATCTAATGAATTCTATTGTGTTACTCAATATGCAAGTAAAAGTCCCTGGAGAGAAGTCTTTTATAGATACAATTGGAATTACCATTTTGCTTGGGAGGTCTATGTATTACAATTAGTAACAGAAGTGTCATTAAAAGGATGATCGCAAAATACAACCCCATTTCCAAAAAAGTTTGGATGCTGTGCAGAATGTAAATAAAAATAGGATGCAACAACATGCAAATTATGTAAACCATGTTTTTAAAGGAAAATACCACAAAGACAACGTATCAAATGTTGAAACTGAGAAATATGATTGTTTTTTGAAAAAGTTGGGAGCATGTTTACCACTGTGTTTTGTCACCTCTTCTTTTAACAATCCTCTGTAAACGTTGGGAACTGAGGACACCAATTGCTGATTTCAGCTGCTCAACAGTTCAGGGTCTCCTTTGTCATATTTTTCATTTCATAATGTGCCAAAGGTTTTCAGTGGTGACAGGTCTGGACTGCAGGCAGGCCAGATTAGCACCCCGGACTCTTTTACTACAGAGCCATGCTGCTGTGATACATGCAGAATGTGGTTTTACACTGTCTTGCTGAAATAATCAAGGCCTTCCCTTAAAAAAGACGTTGTCTGGATGGCAGCATATGTTGCCAAAACATGTTTATATCATTCAGCATTAATGGTGCCTTCACAGATGTGCACGTCACCCATACCATGTGCACTAATGCACCCCTATACCATCATGAATACTGGCTTTTGAACTGTGCACTGATAACAAGCTGAGTGGTCTTTAGCCCGGAGGACACAGTGTCCATGATTTCCAAAAAAAATTTAAATGTTGATTCATCGAACCACAGGACACTTTTTCACTTCCCCTCAGTCCATTTTAAATGAGCTCAGGCCCAGAGAAGGTGGCAGCATTTCTGGATCCCGTTTAAATATGGTTTCTTTTTTGGGTTTTAGAGTTTTAACTTGCATTTGTGGATGCAGTGATGAACTGTTTTCATAGACAGTGGTTTTCAGAAGTGTTCCTGAGCCCCTGCAGTCATTTCCACTACAGAATCAAGTCAATCTTTTCACCAGGTGGTTTTTTTTTTTTAGCATTACACAACTTTACCAGCCTTTTTTTGCCCCTGTCCCAACTTTTTTTGGAAATTGGGTTGTACTCAAAGGACATGGATTCACCTACAGCAGTGTTTTTGCAGTTAAATTCACTGTTATATTCTGCAGTTTTCTGGTGCAGCTTCAAGTAAAGTTGCTGTGTCATTTTCACTGTTCAGCCATGCTACTGTGAGAAATTTCAAATCAACCTTATGCTTTTTAATCTTAAAGAAGAAGTGTTTTATTAGTTAGTGACCTTTCATTGAGTAAAGCGAGGTTTAGTGTACTGCTCACTACACTATGTGTTTGGGGTGGACTGGTCTTTTGTAGGGGTACATGAATAAAATTATTGATGTTTTGCCTTTACATGTTTTTCTTTAATTTTCTAATTGCATAGGGTTTGATGACTCTAATGACATTATTGGGAAAAATCTTCTGACAACTTTGTGTTTTAACTTTCTTAGTATTGTGGGAATTCTTTGTACTGTCTTTAATGACCAGTTTAGACATCTTTCTCCATTCATACCTAGCATAAGCTTTAGTATTACGACATCAGAGAAAGAGGGAAATGGTAGAAATTTAGGAGGCATTGTCTGTATCATTAAAACACTTACCTGTCTGCTGTTAATACTACTTTCCCGTCCGTTGTTTATCGCCATTACGTCCAGTCATGCCTAGCGTAGTAACTTCTCTATGTTCTTAGACAAGGTGATAGGACCACAGCTTGGGTGTAATGTGTCTATGTCATAAAAGGCCAGCCGTTCCAAGAAAGTGCTTCAGTTGCTCACGTAGCCAATGCCGTTGTTCATGCATTGACCTTGGAGCTGACAGTGGCCGAGGTCCTAAGATTGTGATCCTGATATTGGTCCTCTTCTTGCTGGTGTCTAAAGGTAATCCAAAACTCTCCTTGAGGACTTTGCTCCAATGGGATGAGAGGTCATCACAGTGCCATTGTTTTGATTTTTCCAGTGTCCACAGAGAAAAGAAAAGTAAAGATCAGTTAAAGACTGGAAAAACTGTAATTAAGGCAATGATTAAATATTCAATGCAAGAACACTGTGTCCACTCACTGTCCATTTTACTAGCTCCTACCTTGTCGGTCCACCTTGTAGATGTAAACTGCTGCACAGTTTGTGTTGGTCATCCTCTAGTCCTTCATCAGCGGTCACAGGACGCTGCCCACAGGACGCTGTTGGCCAGATGTTTCTGTTTCTCAGTCCAGCAGTGTCACTGAAGTGTCAGGTTCACTACAGCTCCAGTTGTTTTAAACTTCTTACTTGTTGTCCTAACAGTCAACATGGGCATTTTCAGGAGTCTATATATATAAATGGGAACATGCTTCAGTCACATTTTGTTCATGCTTTATTGTATTTCTAGGGGTGCAATGATTAAAATTAAGTTAATTAACAATAAAGACATTTTTTAGCCACCTTCTCCAAGGTGCCAATAATTATTAGACCTGCTTTTGTTTGTGTTTTTTAAAGTGCTGTGCTTTGTCAGTGCAGAGATGTAAAGATTAAAGATTAATTAAAGATTAAAAAAAAGCTGAGGGTCAAATGGTATTTTCCTCTTTACAGTTCAGTTCTGATCATAGATCATCATCTCCTGGAGCTGAAGCTGCTCATGAGTGTCTGCCCTCGTTCTCTGCTCCTGAGTCTGCTGATCATCCTCTACCTTCAGTCCTGTGTGGTGGCACGAAGTAAGTTCATGTTCATCCTCAAGTTTTTGTCTGTTTCATACTGCAGATTACTATATGAAGAGTTTATTTCCAAAAGGCTGGAGTCAGGTACCTAGATGGCTGGCTGTGGCTTTAGCTGATAAGCTCTGCATATAATACAAAATGGAGTTCAGTATCTCAACAACCAGCACACCAGTGATTTAAATTAAATGTCTTCCAAGTTGTCCTCTAACCACTACACTGCAATTCTCAGTGCACTGCTGCATTCACACTGCAGGTACTGAAATCCAATATGTTTCTGATATGCAGCAATGCAACCTCTATCTAAACAGTCAGATTCATGCAACTTCTATATCAGTCCAGCTCAATCTTCATCAAACTTTCACACATGTGGGAATAGATGGCTTGTGGGAGCAGACTGAAGTTCAGACTTTTTCAACACTTCCTCTTGAAACATGCACCCACATAAAAAAACCCTCCCAAGGTCCCACCCACATTGTTTGATTGACAGGAATGCCTCATTGAGAACATACAACTGCACACATGGGTGCAACGAGCTGGCAGAGCTGGGGTGTGACGATGAGAAAATGCAGTTGTGTGATTGTTATTCCGTTTTTATATTCCGAGTCATATTGTTAAGACGATAAAAACTAAATGTTAAAAGGACTTTTCCATATTAACAGTTTCCAGCCATTATACACAGACATGCAATTATGTCTTAAATTGTGTAAACAAACAACTGAATATGCTGCTCTATCTGGGCACATATAGTAGCTTACAGCCACGGGCCTGCAACTGCACTGCTGCTCCACTATACACTATAAGGGAATTATTATTAGAGGATAGAGGTATTGTACAATAATGTGATCTACTGATATTCATGAAGACGGGGTTCTCTTGAATTGAATTTCGTTTGAGCATCTGACAGATAATTGCTGGGCATCTGACTCTCATAGTTGCTGAATTGCTGAATATTCATAATTTCCAGCACTAAACATAATGTTTATGATACTATAAAAAGTTAAGACAAGTCTCGATTCAAGTTCTGAGTCAGTACAGGCGAGTCTCAAGTCGAGTCCCAAGTCAGGAGTCCTAATCTTCGATTCCTAAACAAGTCAGTCTGCATTCTTCAGCTAATTTAAGGCTATAATACTGAATGATAGTAACAGTAGTATAGCCTTTTAATGACATTGTGTTAGCGGTGTACGGCTATTTATCATATATTGTGTGACGCTCGCGGTTATCAGTCAGCTTTGTTTCAGGACAAAGGAGCAATAATCAGCTTCAAAAAGGAAAATAAAAAACAAACAAACGAAAAGGAACTCAGAATCACTCGGTTTTGATGTCCTCTGTCTCCTGGACAATAAGTTGGAGACTGTCGGCTGGTGGGGGTGGGGCAGGCATTAGCTCTCCTTTCTCAGATCTTTTATGGTGGTGGCTCTGTCAGGTTGCAGCTGAGGCGATCAGAAGGAGCCAGGTGTGCAGGATTCCAGGCCACGCGGTCACGGACTATCCACAACAATAGATGCTTAAATGTGACAGCTCTTTTCAGAACCTTGGACAGCTACCTTTGGCTGAGATGACTCGGGAAAACAGGCCTTGCAGATGATCTGAGGCAGCCACCGGCATATATATATAGTACAACCCCATTCCCAAAAAAGTTGGGATGCTGTGCAAAATGTAAATAAAAACAAAATGCAATGATTTGCAAATCATTTGTGTTGAAACTGAGAAATTTTATTGACTTTTTAAAAATATATGGCCATTTAGAGTTTGATGCCAACAACACGTTCCAAACAAATTGGGACGGGGGCAACAAAAGGCTGCTAAAGTTACGTAATGCTAAAAAAACACCTAGTGGTTGATTGGCAATAGGTCAGTAACATGACTGGGAATAAAAGAGCAGCTCAGAGAGGCGGAGTCTTTCAGAAGTAGAGATGAGGAGGGGTTCACCACTCTGTGAAAGACTGCACCATCAAATTCAAGAATAACGTTTCTCAACATTAAATAGCAAAGAACTTTTGCTTTTCATCACCTACAGTGCATGATAACATTAAAAGATTCAGAGAATCTGGAGAAATCTCTGTATGTAAGTGACAAGGCTGAAAACAAGCATTTGCTGGCCATGATCTTTGGGCCCCTCAGGCAGCACAATATAAAAAACAGACATGATTCTCTAGTGGTAATAACTGCAGGGGCTCAGGGACTCTTCTGAAAACCCCAGTTTTTAAAAACAGTTTGTTGCTGCATTCACAAATGTGATTTAAATCACTAAAACTCAGATATGAACAGGACCCAGAAATGCTGCCACCTTCTCTGGGCCGGAGCTCATTTAAAATGGACGGAGGAGAAGTGGAAAAGTGTCCTGTGGTCCAACAAATTAACATTTTAATTTCTTTTTTGGAAATCATGGATGCTATGTCCTCTGGGTTAAAGACCACTCAGCTTGTTATCAGTGCACAGTTCAAAAGCCAGTGTTCATGATGGTATAGGGGTGCATTAGTGCACATGGCATGGGTGACGTGAACATCTGTGAAGGCACCATTAATGCTAAACAATATATACAAGTTTTGGCAATATATGCTGGCATCCAGACGACGTCTTTTTCGGGGAAGGCCTTGATTATTTCAGCAAGACGATGCCAAACCACATTCTGCATGTATTACAACAGTAGTATTTTCATTTAAAAATATGTCTCACATGATTTGTATATCATTGCATTCTATTTTTCTTTACATTCTGTACAGCGTCCCAACTTTTTTGGAAATGGGGTTGTATATACACATACATATATGTTTCCAAGTATGGCTGTCGTGTTGTGAGCTCCTTTCAGTACTTTTTGTTTTTTGTTTATTGTGTGTTTGTCTGTCACTACTTTTGCAGTAATTGTTGCCAGCACCTTCGTTTACGACAGACAAATACTTTTGGAAATCAAATCAACGACTGGACTTTGAGTTCCCCATTCATCTTGGCCGTCCAGCCAAAGAAACACTGCACTGCCAGACACGGGAAATGAGGCAGGAGAGCTGGTGTTCTGGTCAGGCTGAGATGGCTTGCTAACCACTCCCCCACTCTCCATCATACTGCTGGCAAACATACAGTCCCTGGACAACAAAATCAGCAAACTCAGGGCACGGTGCTCTTTCCAGGGAGAGACATGGGACTGCTGTTTAATCTGCCTCACAGAGACCTGGCTATGAGTGGATATTCCCAACTTGGCCATCGAGCCTGCAGGCTTCTCTGTGCACCGTGCAGAGAGAAGGACCTCTCTGGGAAGAGTAAAATGGAAGGTATATGTTTTATGATCAAAAATGCTTGGTGTGATCAGAGGAAAGTACACTTCATGAAGTCTTTCTGCTCCCCAGACCGGGAATATCAAATCATCTTGTGCAGACCACTGTGGCTGCTGAGAGAGATTTCTGGGGTCATTGTCATTGCTGTGTACATCCAAGTTTTTGGTGTGATGATGAGCAAACTTTAAGGAAGTCGCTCCAAAGTTCTTCCAACATAACTCATGCAGCACATGAAAGTCATGCACGCTGGATCACTGTTACTTACCTTTCCGTGAGGCATACAAAGCCCTCCCCCGACCTCCGTTTGGCAAATCAGATAATCTCTCCATCCTGCCCACCTCTAGGCAGAAGCTGAAAAGGGCACCGTCTACCATCAGAGAGGTCCACCGCTGGTCAGACTCATCGGTTCTGCGCTCCAGGACTGTTCGGAGAGGCGTCAAACAATAACATTGACAAATATGCAGACCGGATTCATTAGAAAGTGCGTAGAGGATGTTGTGCCCACAAAAAAGTCTGCGTTTACCCCACTCAGAAACCATGGCTCAACTCTGAAGTCAGTACAGCTCTGAATGCACATACTGCTGCTTTTAAATCAGGAAACACGGATGAGTATAAAAAAGCCAGCTATGCTCTCCGTAAAAGACCATAAAAGCAGCCAAATGCGAGTACAGGGCTACAGTGGAATCTCAGTTCAACACCACCAACACAAGAAGCTTGTGTGAGGGTTTAAACACAATAACAGACTTTAAGAGGGAAACTTGATTTGTGAATAACATCAGTGCTGCACTTCCAGACGAGCTGAATACTTTCTACGCTCTTTTTGAGGCAAATCACACTGTGCTTTCAGAAAGAGCCCACGGCCCCGCTACCGCCGAGTCAACCCCCCTCCGTCTCCGTGGCTGACATGTGCAGAGTCTGAACAGTTCTCTGTGCAGCTGGATCCTGAACTTCCTGACGGGCCGACACCAGGTGGTAAGGATGGGCAACAATACCTCCTCCTCGCTGACCCTTAACACCAGAGCTCCTCAGGGCTGTGTGCTCAGCCCTCTCTTGTACTCTCTGTACACCCACGACTGCTCAACCAGACACAGCTCCAATGTCATCATCAAATTTGCAGATGACAAAACAATTGTGGGCCTGATCTCCAAACACAATGAGGAGGCCTACAGAGAGGAGGTCAGCTTCCTGACACACTGGTGTCAGGAGAACAACCTCTCTCTCAATGTCGACAAGACCAAGGAGCTGATAGTGGACTTAAGGAAGCAGGAGAAAGTGCAAACCCCCATCACCATCAACGGAGCCACTGTAGAGAGGGTCAACAGCTTCAAGTTCCTCTGTGTTCACATCACAGAGGATTTCACATCACTTTACCACATGGGTGGTAAAGAAGGCACAACAACTCTTCCACCTCAGGTGGCTGAGGAGGTTTGGCATGAACCCCCGCATCCTCAGAACATTTTACACATGTACTGTGTAGAGCAGAACCAGCCCGTTCTTCCCCCGGGCCATCAGGCTGCTGAACAGCCAGTAGTGCTGGTGTATCAGTCTGTGGGTCTGTCACTTCACCTCTGAATCATCATGATGATCTCCATAAACAATCCACACTGCATCCACACCTCAAACAGACTCACTCCTCACTGTAGCTTCAATCTAGCAAAGTCTTTGGCCTTAGACGGTAGTTACAGAGGATGAAATGTTACTATATACCATATATTATGGGTGGGAATCTCCAGGCACCTCATGATTAGTTTTGATTACGATTCAGAGGCTGCAATGCGATTATAAAATGATTATTGATGCATCTTGATGCATCTTTTTTTTCTATACAGGATTTCTTTTTTCTCATTGTGTGTGGACTAAGCAAAGCAAAGTATTAGTAATGATCTACAATGAATTTACTTCCAATATCTTTTATTAATAAAACAAATGGAAGTGATGTGGCAAGTGACTCTTGTTTGGGGCACATGAGACACTGCTGTCCATGCAGCACATGTTCAGTTTTGGTCTCGTTGTAGAGAGTGGAAGGGTCGTTGTGTCAGTAAAACATCTTTGAGACAAGACGCTGTATCTCGGCTCCAAAGTGTCCAACATAGCGCAAAAGCTCTGGTTCTCAACTACTGAAAATGGATGCAAAGCCCTGGCAAAAAAAGTCGCGACAGAGTTTGTAATTCGCCTCCAAGTTTGATAGAAGTTTTGACTTTGCTTGCTCGATGGAAGTACAACCGGTAGGAAAACATGTGGGAACAGGTAATATGGTTTCTCATGTTTGTTGTTTCCAAAATGTTTTAGTTTAGTGTGACACAACTTGCATATAGTATGGCTCTTATTCAGGTCCCTTTTCCCCTGCCCCCCCTATACACAAAAAAGAAGTGCAACTACATATGAAAAGAATTTTAAAAGTACTACTGAACTTAATAAAAAACCTTTATATTTGAAGATTATTTTTTGATGGTTTTTGGCATCATGCGGTGCACAGAATTAAAATAAAAACTAGCTCAGCACTAAAACTAGCTCAGCCAACTACTGAATTGAATTTAGATAGCAACAGAAACCAACCTGAACAAACTTTACAGCAAAGACAGCAAAATGATGGTAAATTTATGAAGCTGAAGTTTTTCACCAGCAGCTTCTTATTTGCTTATTTTCATTCCACCTTAAATGGTGCAGCAGTTACATTCCGGTGCCTGACTCCTGCACCATTTAGGGTGGAACAACAATTTCCAATACAAAGCTGGTGAATAGCAAGTGAACTTCAGCCTTGTGGTGAATGTTGCACTTATTTTACCTGAGTACAGTGAGGGGGCTGAGTACACATCCCTGGGGAGCCCCTGTGCTCTGAGTACTGGAACAATTGTGGTTTCCTTAAAGCACATGGGAATCACTGACAGTCTTAAGGAGAGGTTATAGATGTCAGTGAAAGCCTCAGCCAGCTGGTTGGCACATGCTTTAAGCACACAACTGTGGATGCCGTCAGGACGATTTTGGTTTTTAAATCAATCATATAGAATGCCAAGCACCACAAAAGTGCTTGTCCCAACAGTCATGTATAAAGGGTGAGGCCATATTTTGAAGTAAAAAACGTTTTTCTGCAATTTTAACTGCAATAATCTATACATGAACATGACATATGTGATTTAAATAACATACAGAAAACATATGCCAAATAAATATTATAAAATATATAATGAAAGTTGTCATCCCCAGGAGTTGTGCCACTGGTGTTACCGCATAACAAAAAATCTCTTTGAAATAAAAATCACACTGATGACATCACTTGACTACTTTTTACCTATTTTCTAAAGATCTATGAAGAAAAGCACATGGTCAAACCACTATCAGAGTTTTTCTCATTTAGCTCCTGATTTCATATGAAGCTTTTAGCTGAAGTCACTGGTGTGACCGACTTTATTCTGAGGTAAGTGTGAAAAAATTGAATACAAATGGATTAAATTACATATTTTAGTGGATATTCCATGATCGACAACATGTGGTTTGATGCTCTGTAGCAGCCATTTAGTAAAATTAATTTTTCATTAAAAATGTCTCTGGTGTTTCCTTTATTATGTGTAACACCAGTGACGATCAGTAACACCAGTGACTCCTGTGCGTAGATAAATATTATCAAAGCTGTTCATTGAGTTCCCTTGCGTAAAATACTACACAGATTTCATGATTATAACTTTTCTTTATCAATATTAATCCAGTAATGGCTAAGTTAAATGAAGCTGAGAGGCAGCAACTTTACAAATAGCGTAGGGATGCTGATCCTGAACACAGAGCAGAATACTTGCAGAAAGAAACAGGGCTATGCCAGAAACATTGACAAAAAAGAGGAAGGGAATACATGATTTAAGTGAAAGGTAGAAGAGAGCTGAACATAAGGTATGATATGATCTTTCTGTTTTGTTTTTGTTAGGATGCGGCCCCATTTTGTACGAGTTGTAAGGGATGTATTGTTTTCTTAGGAAGTCCAGTAAGAAGATCATTACAGTGATCAACTCTGCTTGTAACAAATGCATGAACAAACTTCTCTGTGTCACTCTGAGATAGAAAAGGCCAAACTTGATATTTCTCAAATGATAAAAAGCTGCTTTAGTGTCTGTGTTTACATGCAGATAAAACGAGGTCAGAGTCTAAGATCACACCCAGGTTTCGTGCTTCAGGTTTGGTATATAAAGCTAAAGAACAAAGTTTCTCATAAAGCATTTTTTCTGAGTTTTAGTACCACAGATCAGTATTATCCGTTGATTAATTGTAGAGAATTTTGCAACATTCACTGAGAAATACCTGACACACAGCAGGTTAGTCTGTCTGCAGAGTCTTGATCATCAGAAGGAATGGAAATGTATAACAGTGTGTCGTCAGCATAGCCATGAAAATTGATATTTTGTTTCTTAATGACATCACATCAAGAGGTAACATGTACAAAGAGAAAAGCAAAGGCCCTAAAACTGAACCTTGAAGGACTCCACAGGAAATATTACATGTTTTGATGAATGATTTCCCATTGAAACCATGAATTGTTTATTATCTACATATGATTTAAATCTTTCTAAAATTGTACCTGAGAGGTGACCCAGTATTCAAGATAGTGTATTAGAATCTTGTGGTCAACAGTATCAAAGTCTGCACTAAGATACAAAAAGACCAGAATAGAAGGATTTTGTGCATCAGCGCTGAGCCTAAGGTCATTCACAACATGAACCAATGCTGTCTCAGTACTATGGTTAGAACACAATGAAAACAATTTTTTGCTAAAATTTTACTTTTAAAATGGAAGGTTTGAAATTTATCTAACCATAAAATGAAAAACGGGGACCATTCCACTTTACTCTTCTTAATCATAACCTTGTAAAATAGCATCACAGAAAATAGTAGTGGAGAAATGCAGTTTAGACAATGCACTTTATTGGACAAGTTTAGTTGTTTTCTAATAAAGTTACATATTTTTTAACTGTTGTTAATGACCTATGTCTTTTACTTAGTGCTTTCATTAAGTATCAATGATAACCTTTGATTTTATGCAAAAGGTAACAATTTACTCTCATTTTCTTTATTAGATTTGGGAGATCTTTGGTCTTATGTATGTCACTGGTGTTACATTGTGTCACTGGTGTTACTGTGTTTTTTCTGTCATGTTAAATAAAAAAGTGTCACATTTGACATGATAATAATTTTATGTTAATTGACTTTTGCTACATTCAAAAGTTCAGATTTAAGGCATTTCATCATTACTTGTTTATAACTGTTTATTAATTGTTCATCATTACTTGTTTATAACTGTTTGTTTTTTCAAATATTTTCCTTGTTATAGCAAATATATGGTTGTGCAAGTGAAAAACCCAGACCTAACAGACCTTTAACAGACCTAAAAAAATAAATAAATAATAATAAATGAAAGAATAATCTCCTGGTCTGTTGCATTATCATTATTCTTCTGTTACTCTGATTACATGTGCTAAAGAGATTGGCAAATAATATTTCATAAAAGCCTTTAGTATTGCCAAATGAATAAGGTAACACCAGTGACAAAAAGACGGTACAATGTCATCAGTGCATTTAATAATGTCGCTTAATAAGTATTTATTAATGTAGCTTAATATAGCTTAAGCATTTATTAATGTAGCTTGTATATTCACTGATGTCTGTGCCAGCTGCATCATGGAATTCAAAGCAGTCCTGAAGTGTGAAAATGCTCTACTCACTCCATTGATCGAATGATCTGAGAACTGGAAGCGGGGAAGGGGTTTGTAACTGTCCTTGAGTGCAGTGTAGCAATGGTCAAGAGTCTGTTCTCCTTGGGAGGGAAATTAAATGTGCTGGTAGTATTTGGGCAGAACCTTCTTCAAGTTTGCCCTGTTAAAATCCCCAACGATTACAAAAACAGCCTCAGGGTGAACGTTCTCAAGTCCATTAATGGTGTCGTACAAAACCTCCAATGCACGTGACTCATCTGCCTGACTAAGCTAAAGTTCCTGGGCAAAAAAAGGGTCGAACTTTGACTGTTATGAGTTCAATGTCTGAAGAGCAGTGTCTGGCTAGAACGGCTATAACTGTTCCCCATCGTGAGTTCACCATAACACATACCCTGCCGCCTCTGCCCTTACCAGAGTCCAGAGTTCTGTCTTGGCAGTAGATGGAGAAGCCGGTCAGTGTGATGCCTTTGTTTGGTATTGCCACTGATAGCCACGTCTCTTTGAGCGCTAAATCGTGCTGAAACTTGATGTGTGTGTTCAGCTCGTCTATAATACTAGGAAGCGGAGGGTTGAAGCACCATTTCCATGTCCTGCATAATGTCCCGGCGCGTCTGCCCCTCTTGCGCTTCAGGGGCAGCCGCATGTAAAAGTCCATCTTGAGCGATGATCGGATGTTCAGAAGAGTGTGTTGATCATACTGAATGATCCCAAAAGCGGCATGTGCAAAATACAAAGAAACAGCACAATGAAACACAAAAAACTGTAGAGTTTACCCAGAGCTCTCACCAGTGCGGCCATTCTATGGTGCACCTGAACCGGAACCATATATCACTTCAATTGTCCCTACCAATATTCAGGGACATGTCCCTGCTGTCCCTACCCAATTCTATGCCCTTATGTATGATCTATCACAGTTTCCCCATTGTCCCTCTGAGTTGTATCTGTTTCTTCCCCTCTGTTGTAGCCATGTGCTTTTTGTTTTCTTGTGCCATGTGCTTCTGTTTGTAACGTGACAGAATGACGCAGATGCTCACGGGTAAAAGTGAATGAGAAGCTTTACTAGTGAAAACAGAATCCACAATCGTAGTCAGGTCACAGTTAATGGTCAAATCCAGAAAAGAAAAAATACACAAAAACACAAACATAACCAGGCGGACAGTCCAAAAGGGATCAGGCAAAAGGCAGGTCAACAAACAAGGCAAAATGGGTCAGAACAGGAATAAACAATCAGAAATAACGCTCAGTAGCTCTGTAGAAAGAAGCAATACCTCGCAAAGAATCTGTCTACAATCCTGAGCTTTAAACTAAACTAATCAGAGAAGAACAGGTGTCAGATCAGTGACAGGTGTCAGATCATCTGGTTGGAGCGTGAGAGTGAGGCTGGTGTTGTGATCTCCCAGGGGATTCTGGGAGAGTGAGTCCAAAGAGAGTTCAGAGCCAAAGGGAGTCGTGGCACTTGTTGTTGGTTTTGTTCTGTGTCTCCTCCCTGGTCCTGCCCCCTTGTTGTCTGCTCCGCCTGCCTGTAGCTCCGCCCCCTCATTAGTCCCAGATGTTTCTTGTTTCCCCTCAGTGTATTTATACTGTGTTTGTTCAGTCTCTGTCTTGCATTGTGGATGTTACTCTGTCACTTGTTTTCTTTGATCTTGTTTGGTTTTGTTTCAGTATGGACTTGTCTGTTTTACATACCTCTGCTACTCAGTTTCTGGACTCTGTTAACTCTGGTCTGAATAAAAACAACTTGCACTTGCATCCTGCCTCCTCGCCTCCATTACATGATTACAAAACATATTTTTTTTCTGATAATTTGAGGGCAGCCTTTGTAAAAACCACAAACGCTTTTATTTCATGTGGTTACTGAATAATTTGCCTTTAGATTTTGGCATGTAAATTCAGGCAGAAAATCCAAAACATACCCAGGAGTATAAGAGGTGAATTAGTATATATACACCATGAGCCTATCATTGGTAATAATAATAATTCTTTCTCACACAAATGGAAAATTGCCAGAGGAATGTTGTTTTAATTTCTTCAACAAACCAATACATTTCATTACTGTCTCTGCAAATCCTTTGTTAAATAAAAATACTTTTAAAGAAAACAATGTTTTGATGGATTCCAGAAGATCAGGTACATTACGAGAGAGATTACTGGTTAAGATTTTTAGGAGAAAGGTTGGGCATGTCAAACAATAGGATGATGCATTTACATTATAGGATAATGCATTTATACAACAGGATTTACACTATAATATAACGCACTTATACAATAGTATAATGCGTTTTTACAGCAGGATAATGGATTTACACTATAGGATAATGCATTCATACAACAAGATAATGCATTTATATAATACGATAATGCATTTATGCAACAGGATGATGCATTTATACAATATTATAATGCATTTATGCAACAGGATAATGCATTTATACAATAGAATAATGCATTTATACAATATTACAATGCATTTATACAACAGGATGATGCATTTATGCAATAGGATAATGCAGTTAATCAGAATCCTGTTATGTCACCCAAAATGTTTCACATACAAGGGATTAGTCTTGGTAAAAGCACACATGAATGACATGTAACATACTGAACAGACCAGACAAGCTCACAGACTGGTAACAAATATTTCTCTTAATGACAAATAACATAAAAATACAATAAAAATAAAATAGTAATAATAATAACGGGCCAATGTGAAAGGAGCTAAAGAGAGGTGTGAATATCTGTACATATGCAGATATGAATATGTATACATATGTAGTTTTGAGTAGACACATAATGGAATAACTAGTACATACAGAATATTGAACATTGTAAAATATTCTAAAAGGATATATGAATATTTGGAAAAAAAAACATCTGTACATTTATGCAAATAGCATTATTATTTTTTATTATTTTTTTTTTTATTTTTACCCTGACTAGCATCGTGCTGAGTGATGGGGGGGAGAAGGAGGGGCCATCCTACCCACCCAGAGAGAGCGAGGCCAATTGTGCTCTCTTGGACTCCCGGCTACGGATGGCTGTAGCATCACCAGGGATCGAACTCGCGATCTCCTCATGATAGGGCCAACGCTTAGACGGTTGCGCCACTCGGGAGCCGCAAATAGCATTATTATACAAAGGAGTTACTGTAATACAGTGAGGAGGTCTGATGGTCAGTTTGAGTGTAAAGTGTGAAGTGTCCACTGTGGTTAATGAGCTAGAGCTCTGGGAAAAAGCTGTTAGCGTGTCTGGCTGTGCTGGTTTTGATGGTTCTGAATGTTCTACCAGAGTGGAGTGTCTGGAAGACCTGATGTCCCGGATGAGAAGGGTCAGCTGGTATTGATATGCCCTGAAGTTTTGGCAGATACATCCGATGATCCTCTCCACTGTCCTGATTATGTGCTGGAGTTTGGCTGGTTTTCGTGAGGTGGAGGAACCAAACCAGGTGGTTATGGATGCTGTAAGGCTGGACTCACTGTGTAGAACTGAATCATCAGGCTCTGTGGCAGGTTGACTTCAGCTGTCTCAGGAATAACGTTCTCTGCTGAGCTCTCTTGGTGATTGAGACCGTATTCCTCTCCTACTTCAGGTCCCTGGATGTGGTGGTGCACAGACACTTGAGTGACTCCACAGGAGAAACCACAGAGCCGTTGGTGTTGATGGGGGGTTATAGAGGGAGGGTTGGTACACAGGATGATGTATTTATACAATAGCAAAATGTATTTACACAATAGAGTACTATATACATACAATAGTATAACAATAGCATGATATATAACACATTTAAACATGCATTATGAAATTAAAAGCTTGAAATATTATCCAGGATTGTAATATAATCAAATAAAACATTCCCCCTAATTCTGTTATCAGATTAACTAGGACACTATTTGAAATGTTGTGACTGTGTGTTGAGCTGCTAGAGAAAATTTGGCACACCAGACAGAATTCTCAGCAACTTCTACAGGTGTACTGTCGAGAGTGTCCTTAACAGCTCCATCACAGTCTGATATGGAAACTGCGCTGCTCTGGACAGGAAGGCTCTAAAGTGTGTGATCAGAATTGCACAGTCCAGCTCAGGGTCACCAGGGGGGGCACTCAACATCATCAGGGACAGTACACACCCCCAACACAGCCACTTCACACTTCTACCATCAGGCAGACGCTACAGGAGTGTGAAGTCCAGGACAACAAGTCTGACAAACACAGGCCATCAAGCTTGGCAATGACTCCCTCACACACTGCCCCTTCCCATCACTCTGACTATATGCGTTCAAACCAAAGTGTGGCTAATACACACACACTCACACACACACACACACACACACACACACACACACACTATTTATTGAACTCTACACACATGAATAGATTTATTGCTACTGTGATTCTATTGTTATTGGCAATAATGCACAGTACACTTTATGACCGCTGCTCTCTGCTCTTGTGCTGCACATGTAACTTGCTGCACAAAACCACGCAAGTAACAACTAAGTCTACTTATTTATATCTACCTCTTCACTTATGTTTTTGTAAATAGAGGATTAGAGTAACCACTTGTTTTACTGTGCATACGACAATGAAACTCTTCAATCGCTTGGATCTCTTGAATATTGAAAGAGGAGGGATGAGAACTGCCTGCTGTGAAAACTATTCACTATCTCTACACAAAGATGGCCGTGCTGAGATAGAACAGACAAGTGCAGCGATTGTGCCATGTAAACAAAGTCCTTATCGGAAAGTCGAGCATTAGAGCGCTTCATTCATATTTCAACCAGTGGCCGGTCTCCTCATCTGTAACGTCTCTGATGTAAACAGTGACTGTTTGTGCTGGTTGTATGTGACGCCAGGCATATTACCGGGGAGACCGTTACCAATATACAAATCAGCCACTGGTAACCGAAAAAGCCAAAAGCCAAAACACATTACAAAACCATTATAAACCAAAAGAAACACTTAATGGTTTATATGGGGGTTTTCATCAAGGATACGTTCAAAAACTAAAGTTTGTTTTAGTCTAAAACTTAATATTATGCTCAATTTAAGCCTGCTCAAGGTAAAGGCTTACTCCTGCAATTTCATATTAAGGGTGAGTTATTGAGCTATATGTCTACATAACCCAGTGGTTCACCCAGGCCACATAAGTTGTAGTTCATGTAATATTTACCATGTGTATCTCTATATGCATTCAAACCACAGTTTGTTTTAGCCTGAAGCTAAAAATCTAACATTAGCCCAAAACAAATTTATTGGAAACCGAAATAAAACAACTGAAAGATCAAGCCTAAAAATTGTTAAAAGTTTCGGTGTATGCGCTGAATGCCACTGGATTGAACCTGCGGGAGTGAAAGTGCTGGCGTGAAACTGTGGCGACACAATAAGACCCTTTTTTATGAATGTTGACTTGCTCGCTTGCCTATGAAGATGAAAAGTCTGCTTTCAGTTTTGTACTCAGTCAAGAAGGTCAGTTTGTTATTGCGCATGTTCCAAGCATGTTTTTGCACTGATCTGCCAGGTTAAATTGTCTGATCTCTGAAGGCTGTATTTGAGCCCATTGGTGGTTCAGAGAACCGATCCCTGGTCCTTTTGGTACATTTCACTTCATTCATTTCACTTTTGTTTCATCACATTACTCCAAGTGTAACGAGGCAGAATAACTCAGACGCTCACGGTTAAAAAAAAGAGAGTGAGGCTTTAATGTTTGAACCGTAATCCGAAACCGTGGTCAAAAAACAGGCAAAGCCGAATCCAGCAAAGTCAGAAGACACAAAAAGACAAACATAACAAGGCAATCGAAGTCCAATGGGCAAAGACAAAAGGGCAAAAGTCAAAACAGCAAACAGAGTCAAAAACCGGAAGAATCACAATATACAGGAGAAAAACCGCTCAGTAGCTCTTGAACAAGAAGCAATACCCCACAACGAACTAGACTAAAAGCCTGGGCTTTATACTAAACTAACTATGTCAGAACAGGTGTAACCAGTTAATACTCAGGCAACAGAGAGCGGTGATTGGAGCAAGATGGAGGACTGAGAACCATGTGATCCCCGTGGGGATTCTGGGAATTGGAGTCCCTAGAGGCCTCTGAGCCTGAGGGATGTGTGACACTAAGTTTCATGCTCTGTAATGGTGGGGAATGAGACAAAAAGTGGGGTGGGTTTTTTGTACTGACAGTTTCAGATCTTCATATGGCAAATTAAAATCAGACATCTGAATGTTACATAATTAAGACAAAAAATATCAGCAAGTTTTAAAACCCAAACCATCAAGCATTCTAGCTTGATCGTATATACTGCCACCAAGCGTTGAAGAAAATGTTTTGTTTATTGATATCTTGTGATTATTGACAATGCAGAACACTACAGATTATTAGATTACCGCTAAAAAACCTGAAAGCTTGACCAAGGTGACAGCAGATAACGAAGCGGTTGCTAAGCAACAATTGGACAAGAAAATGAAGCGGACATTTAGGAAACACGTGGGAAACATCAGGATTACAATTGGCCAAAACACAATTACATAACACTGTATCCTCATTGAAAGTATCAGGAGCAAAATCGACAACAACAAAACCAAAACACTGCCATTGTAATCAATGAAGTTGTCTACATGCAGTCACTCTGCCATTCCACCTCAAAATGGAGGAGGAGAAAGGTTCCCATGAAGCGGAGAAGAGAGGGATCTCTACGACCCTTTCAGTAGTCAAGTCTAGTCAAAGTTTATTTATTTAGCACTTTTTACAACAGACATCGTCACAAAGCAGCTTTACAGAACAATCTGGGTCTGAGCCCCCATGAGCCTCGCCAGTGGCAACAGTGGCAAGAAAAACTTCCTAGGAGCAAGAGAAAGAAACCTTGAGAGGAACCAAGACTCAAAAGGGGAACCCATCCTCCTCTGGTCCGCACCAGACAGCGAACAATAACATATATGTCACCATATATATACCATTAATATAAAATACTAAAATACAGAAAGGGGGAAAAGCAGGTGAAGCAATGCTTATGATTGAATAGCCATTTGGGATTCAGACACGTGTGCACATTTTCACACTGGATAAATGGAGCACTGTTTGGGTGTACAAGCTGAATTTCATAAAGTGGCACACAATATAGGGATGAGGGAGTCTTTTGAGATTCAGACATTGAAAAACTGTGCTACAGAAGCTTTGCTAGACTGCACTGAAACTACAAACAGGCCCCTTTACAGCCTGTTTTTCAAAGGAGAAATGTGATGCCATTCAGTATGTGCAGACTTTGGCACTACAAATATTGACTTTTTTCCATCTGTGTTTACCCATGTTAGGGCAGTGGTTATTATGATTGGCTTTGGGTGGAACTTTGAGAAAATGGTTCATGATATCAACTGCAAGGCAAATTACTACAATTTTGGACATTTCAGTAATCCGTCTGGTTATCTGCTCAATCTGAGCCCGTTTGGGCAATTAAAGAAAAGGTTCAGTGAAAAATGAAATTAAAATGTATTATCACTTACCCCAGATACAATCTATAAGTGAAGTACAACGGTAGATGCTAAGCTAACATGGACAACAATGGACTTAGACTGTCACCAGTCTTGTTTTCATGATAAATGGCAAAATCTTAATTTACTTGCTTCAAAAATCTATTGACAAGCTACACAAGCAAAGTAAGCTAGGTATCGATAGCGAACTGAACTATTTCTCTTGTCAGAGCTAATATTAAAAACAAACGCATTGTGTTCTCCACATGCACTGCTTACGTTTACATGCTTGACTTGAGTTTTCTGGGGGACTTTTCGGCTAATTTACATTACTTCAATGAGATAATGACAGACTTATTGTCTGTCGGACAATGTTGACTACATTCTGTCCCCCTCTTGTGAGCTCCGCCTCCATGGGGTCATTAGACTATTTTAGAAATTTTGCACTCATTTGGAACCCACCCTAATAAATCTACATTCCCACCAATATTAAGCCCAAAATTTCTCATGGTTCTCCCCAGACGTTCTTATTATGAGATCACATTAGGCCCCAAGAGATCAGTGATGGAGATGAAACTCTTCATTTAAACGTCTTTCATTCATTAACAGAACTATTTTTGAGTATTGATCTATTGATTAATTCTGCTCTAAACTCAACTGGGCTTACATGTGTCCAGTCCGGTTTAACACAGGACAAGCTAATTTAATGCCACTGAAGTTACTGAGAATTTCCTCTCTGAGCTACATTTGTTTGATAAGTCTGTATTTTAGTCTCAGCCACACATCCTTCTTAAGCATATCATGATGCTTGAGTTCATTCTAGATTGAAAACAGCTCCTCAGTGGGGCTTTAAAGGCCATTTATAGCTCGATTTATTTATTATTTTATTGAAATTGGTGTTTTATTTGCAGGCACAGTGTTAAGAAATCCTTGAGGAAGTCTATGACTGGAAGGCTAAGGGAAACCAGCAGTGGGGGGGCATCTACAGCCGCCGGTCTCCTGATGAAGGTAAACAAGAAACCATGCCAGGTCAACAAAGAAGCACACTTTTAGATAACAGCACTAGAGGCAGCAAAGGGCAGCAATGCAGCACTCACCCTTGGTAATCCAGCCCCACGAGATCAGTGATGGAAATGAAACTCTTCACTTGAGCCTCCTTAATTCATTTGAATTATAACAGAATTATTGAATATTGATCAGATTTGGGTTCAATTGAATTTTGCTCAACTCACAAGTGGTGAATTCTAGACTTATATGTGTCCAGTCCTGTTTAACACGTCCTTCTGACAGCATATCATGATGCTCGAGTTCACTGTAGATCTAGTGATCTAGAAGGTTTTTATTTATCAGTAGCCGGTTCATGTAGTGCCATTTTTGCGGTTTCAAGACCAGTGCAAGACCAGGCCAAAGGAACAAAAAAAAAAAAATAAATAAAAAGAGGTCCTGCCCCTGCTCGTCCATGCAGAGCAGGGGGAGGACCATTTTTTACAATGTCAAACTTTAAATGCATCAGTCTGATTTGCCAAGTAGCCATCGCACTTCCAAAGAAGGGGAACATCGGGAGGCACTTATGAACTATACACAGAAACTACAATGATTTCCAGCTGAAAGTGGGCTCAGGAAGAAAACATTTGTCCAGACTACACAAACCTGGCTGACACCCTTCAGGGCAAATCAACAAAATAAGGTTAGTGTGATTTTTCAGCCGTTTGCCCTGCAATGTTGAATATTAATATAGGCCAATGAAGTGCATTTAAAAAGTTTAAAAGGTTTTAAAAAGGATGTGGACACCCTTTTCTGTCCTTTTTTTTTAAACGTAGATCATGATGACCTGTCCACTGGAAAAAAAAGTAGACCTCGAAAATAATCTCACAAAAGTATAGGCACCCCTGATCTAAGATTAATACAATTAACCACAATCCAACACCACTAAGTTACACTTTTAAACAGCATTAATTCAGGCAGAGAGCAGGTTCTGACCACCTCACACACTGCAGGACATATTTAGAACTGATTAGATCTTTTCTAATGACTAATGTGTACCAGTATGTTTTATTTAGGTAAGAACTGCAGGTGGGTTTCCTGTGGAATCCACCTTATAACTTCACCCAACACCATCCCACCTCTTACTTACCTATAAAAGCACAAGCAGGATGATATTTTATCTGATTTACAGCTCTGCTTAGACTGATCATCACCTCCTGGAGCTGAAGCTGCAGTCATGATCGTCCGTCCTCGTTCTCTGCTCCTGGGTCTGCTGGTCATCCTCTACCTTCAGTCCTGTGCAGTGGGACAGAGTAAGTTGAAGTTCATGCTTGAGTTTCTGTCTCTTTCATAGCACACAGTGTTATCTCTGTCTGTTTATTAGAACTGAAACTATTACATGTTTAACTGGTGTTTAATTTGCTGTTCCAACATGATCAGATTATAAATATATGGCACATGTTTATTATGTAGTGTGTGGATGAACTAATAGACTGTAACACTGCAGCTTTATTCACAGTAGTAATAAGAAGAGTAAAGTTAGAGATGATCTCACCTGCTGTAGCATCATTACACTCACTAACACTGTCATCTACAGCTCACTTCACTACATCACCTCTTCACTCTTCACTACATCCTTCTTCATTTTATTATTTATGATATTATTTTCACACACAGATCAAGATGCACCAAAGGAATGCTGTTTCAGTTTCTATACCAGACCAATCCATGCAGTTCATATTGCTAAACACGAAAAATCTGACCCCAACTGTCCAAGAGCTGGAGTGTTGTAAGTTTTCACCCCCATCCTTTATTAATATTGGAATAAGACAAACTATATTTAATATAGTTACTTTAAGCTGCTGTTCTCTGTTGAATCTTACTGTCATCACTTTGACCCACTGCAAACAGTGATGCTGATCTTTATTCACTGCAGTTTTACCACCAAGAGGGGGGATCGTGTGTGTGTGAAACCCAGCTTAAATTGGGTGAAGCGAACCATGAAGATGATTGATTGTCGAATTGTGGAAGGTTCAAACTCAACTCAGCTATGTGTTTAAATCTTCCCTCTATTAATGGGAAATCAACTCCTTCATATTCCAGCTCTTTATTACTATAGCAGTGTACTCGTCTCTGATTGGGCAAAGGAATAAAGCTTTTCTGTTTTTTATTAAGTTACCTTTGAACATTAAGTACAGACTGGAGGAATGTGGAATATATCAGAATGTAATACATGAATCGAATGTAATGAACGTCTTTAATGTCTTTTTAAAGTACATTTTACATCAGAATGATTTCACACTTTTAAATATACAAAGAGCATTTACAGATAACTGTATTGAAGTCTGTAGTTTGTGCCTGTGGCTAAACAAATGTAATAAGGTATATATAATGATTTAAATATTATAAACTTTACACCAGGTAGAAATATTTCAATATTTCAAGTACTTTGGGATCAAAACAGTTTATGAAATGAAGTCATATACTGTAATTCTCTGTTTAGACTAATATATATCAAGTTATGTGCCTTAAGATTTGAAGATCATTTTTAAAGATGCAGCATTTGTGATGTTCATTTTATTAGAATTTCATTCTTGATGTTCTACAGACTTTTAGTCACTTTAGAATCTACATTCATCATGTTCATCAATGTTCATCATTCTGGACACGTCTAACTTTTCTACATGTGCAGCTTCTATTTAATGATTTGGAGTCTGTAAAATGTAAAATGTAATCAATTTTCTTAATTATTATGTGAGAGTTTCTGTCTTATCACTTTTTTCTGTAATAAAGGAATAAAAATGTTAAATTTGTTGCACTTTTGCTTTGTGTTTCACACAGTAGCTTAAAAATCATATTTCAAATTTAAATGCTTTGTATATCTACAATATGTTCATTTTAAAACATTATTTCTGCTGTTCCCAATTCTGTTAATGGTTACACAATGGTGTTCTGTTAAGAGAGCAGTGTCAATATTTTAATTTTATTAGGTGGTTACCATGGAAATGAGAAGTGATATTGGATCAAAAGCTGCAGTGACAGAACTGTACTTCACTCTATTTGTACATCATGATCTGAGATCAGTGTGATTGAGCATCATCACTAAATGCAGCACTATTTGAGAAAGGCAGTTTATTATATTTACTCAATAGTACTACATGGTAGCTGTTCAGCTGGGTTAGCAGGTCTAAAGCTAGCAGTGTGGCCCTAACGGTCACTCTAACCTTAAACCCAAACTTAAAACTAACCCTGAGTTTCACCAGATTGTTAGTTAAAAATTTGAATTATTTAGCCCAAAATTTCTCATGGTTCTCCTCAGACGGTCTCATTATGAGATCACATTAGGCCCCACAAGATCAGTGATGGAATAAAACTCTTCACTTGAGGCTCCTTAATTCATTTGAATTATAACAGAATTATTGAATATTGAGCTGATTTGGGTTAAACTGAATTTTTCCACTGAGAAACATGCTCGACTCACAGGTGGTTAATTCTGCTCTAAGCTCGACTGGGCTTATATGTGTCCAGTGAAGTTTAACACAGGACAAGCTAATTTAACACCACTGAGATTACTGAGAATTTCCTCTCTGAGCTACATTTGTTTGTGGTTTGATAAGTCTGTATTTCACTCTCAGCCACACATCCTTCTGATAGCATATTATGATGTTGAGATCATTCTAGATTGAAAACAGCTCCTCATTGGGGCTTTAAAGGCCATTTATAGCTCAATTTATTTATTTTATTGATATCAGTGTTTTATTTGCAGGCACAGTGTTAAGAGATCCTTGAGGAAGTCTATGACTGGCAGGCTAAGGGAAACCAGCAGGGGGGCATCTACAGCCGCCGGTCTCCTGATGAAGGTAAACAAGAAACCATGCCAGGTCAACAAAGTAGCACACTTTTAGATAACAGCACTAGAGGCAGCAAAGAGCAGCAATGCAGCGCTCACCCTTGGCAATCCAGCCCTCGGATATTTCGCAGGCCTTGTGACATCAGCCCCAGTGGGGACTTGTGGTTTCTGGACCGAACCCCCACTACAGACAGTCAGCTCTGTGCTTTGCTTTTACTAGTGACGCAGCAAAATAAAAACCCTTGGCTGAAACCAAAACTGAAATTCAGGACATTCTGGGCCAAAAACTGAAACCTAAAAAAGTTGATGACAAATCTCATATCTAACGTCTCCTGTAGAAACCATGAACTACTTCTGGACAGGTGATATTGTCACTTGTTTACCTGCAGCTCAAACTGTTTAAATGCGTCTGCTGCAGGACAGAAAGGAACGAAAAAGGGGTTTTAAACTCTCATTTTTATTACCAATCAAAATTATTTGTTAAGTCTTTTTCATTTTGGCACTGCACTGTAGGCTTATTTCATCTTTTTTGGACAATTTTTAAAACTTTTTTGGCCAAACAGAGGCTGTGTGTACTTTCTTTTTCGATTTTTCCCGATTTTTCTTAGTGGTCTCCAATTCCACCCACTAGATACCACCAGCGCTAGGAGGGCGAAGGCTAGCACAGGCTTCCTCTGAGACCTGTGAAGCTCCACTGCAACTTTTTGGACTGCCGCTAATGCAACATCACTGTGTCGGGACTAAGTGCGATTCCCGCTTGCTCAGAGCCCCAACATATGGAAAACTAAACTAATCTTTTCTATAACTATATTTCAATTCTTTAATAAATCTGATTGCTTTTTCTTATCATAAACGCAAAATAAAATAAAGTTCAGTCAAAAATAAAAGAAAGTTGAATAAAAAACTTCAGCCGTTGAGTTCTTTTTGAAGGAAGGAAAAGGCCCTCTTCTTTTATTGAGCTTCAGGTGGCAAAATGGCTCCCGGACAACCAAATGCAAAGTACATCACAGAAACATCAGTTTTTATACCCTGTTTGGGGGCGATGAAGCAATCGCCCCCTCCCTCTCACCTTTTCTCGTTTCACTTTGGTTCCCATTATTTCCTATTTCTACACTTCAGTTGGTAACCCTTATTTCTGATCACACGTGTCCTTGATTTTTTAAAAACTTGCCATGCTCAGCTATCCCAAGCTGCCCCCATCTTCTCAAGGCTACCAGTTAGCTCTTGTCTTTTTAAACTGGTTCCAACACTGATTATGCCCGGTTCCCTATCAGCTTACCTCACTCTTCGGGGGTCAGCTTGCCCTCACAACAAAGCACCCTAGCTTCTAGAAGCTTCTGAACTTCAGGGACTCTCCAATGCAAAATCCCCTAACCTACACACAGCAAGGCCTATCCTTAGTGAGAGGATTAATACACTTTTGTTAATCAACTTTTTAGTATGTGATTATGGATTTCTTATTGATTATAGAAAATACCTTCCGATCTACTTTAGAAAATGTGGCGCCACTAAAAATCAAAAGGATAAGACAGAAAAATCTCGCCCCGTGGTACGATGATAAAACCCGTACCTTAAAACAAACAGTACGGAAACTAGAGCGGAAATGGTGATCAACCAAGCTGGAAGTGTTCCACTTGGCCTGGAAGGACAGCCTTATAGAGTATAGGAATGCTCTCACTAAAGCTAGCTCAGCATATCTGGCCTCGCTGATCGAGAACAATAAAAATAATCCTAGAGTACTGTTTAGTGTGATCTCTAGAATTACAAAAAATCAGGCAGGTACTGAACCACAAATTCCGGCGACCCTCACCAGTGAAGTTTTTATGGACTTTTTTAATAATAAAATCGAAAATATTAGACAACAAATTCAACCCACAGTATTAAATCCAACTTGGCTGTCATCTGACATGGCTGATATAAAACATAACATAGCTGCAGAAGAAAGGCTTGAAAATTTCTACCCACTCCCACAGCCAGAATTAGAGAAGATTATCTCCTCTGCAAAATGTACAACCTGCACACTTGATGCAATTCCCTCAAAATTACTCAAAGAAGTGCTACCAGTTATCATTAATCCTCTTTTAACTATAGTAAACTCGTCCCTTAGCCTGGGCCATGTACCCAGAGCTTTTAAACAAGCAGTTATTAAGCCTCTAATCAAGAAACCAAACCTTGAAGCTAGCATATTGTCTAATTACAGGCCTATTTCTAACCTGCCATTTATATCTAAGATCTTAGAAAAAGCTGTAGCCCAACAAATTAGTTCATATCTACATAAGAACTACATATTTGAGAAATTCCAATCTGGATTCAGGCCACATCACAGCACTGAGACAGCTCTAGTTAAGATAACAATCCCTGTTGGTACTACTTGACCTCAGCACAGCTTTCGATACGATAGACCACAATATTCTCCTAGAAAGGTTAGAAAACATGGTTGGAATCACAGGGACCGCCCTATCGGGGTTCAAATCTTACTTAACGGAACGTTATCAGTTCGTAAAGGTAAATGACTTCTCTTCCAATTATTCACAAGTAAGATCTGGAATTCCACAAGGCTCTATTTTAGGACCATTATTATTTACATTATACATGTTACCGTTAGGCACAGTTATAAGTAGCCATGGCATAAACTTTCATTGTTACGCAGACGATACGCAATTATACATATCAGCCAAGCCTGATGACAAATACAGGCTAAAGAAAATAGAGGACTGTGTAAAAGATGTGAAAGGTTGGATGTCGCGTAACTTCCTCCTCCTAAACAGTAACAAAACAGAGGTTCTCCTTCTGGGTCCAAAAGTGGCAAGAAATAAATTATCAGATTTAACTTTAAATCTCGCTGACTTTCCAGTTATACCAGGTTCAGCAGCAAAAAATCTTGGTGTAATACTCGATCCAGATTTATCATTCGATCAACACATAGGCAGTATCAGTAGGACAGCTTTTGTACATCTTCGCAATATCGCCAGAATAAGAAATGCCTTATCGCTGCACGATGCAGAAACATTAGTACATGCCTTTATTACCTCAAGGCTAGATTACTGTAACGCACTACTGTCAGGATGCACCAGCAGGAATTTAAGTAAACTTCAACTAGTTCAAAATGCTGCAGCCAGGGTTCTCACTAAAACTAGAAAATTTGACCATATCAGTCCAGTTCTATCATCACTTCATTGGCTGCCTGTTAAATTCCGTATTGATTACAAAATTCTTTTATTGACATATAAAGCCCTACATGGGCTCCTGAGTACCTACATGACCTTATTTCCCATTACGAGCCACCACGATTACTCAGATCACAGAGTGCTGGCTTTTTAATAGTTCCCAGAATTCAGAAGGTTTCATCTGGGGGAAGAGCCTTTTCTTATAAAGCCCCCAAACTCTGGAATGATCTTCCAGAAAATGTTCGGGACTCAGACTCAGTCGCAATCTTCAAATCTAGGCTGAAAACTCATTTGTTTAGTTTAGCTTTTGGTAGTTAATGTTTCCCCTTAGATAAAGGCAGCAGATCCAGGGGTCCATGGACGCAGGGAATTATAGTAAACTGAGACTGGTGCTGTCGTCCCGCCGCTCACACACGAACACTCAGGTTTGTGGAAGGTGGAGCGGAGGGATGCCAGATTGTCTCAGGGTGCTCCCGTGTCTGTGTGTCCTTTTGGTTCTCTCCTTTTAGTTAAGCTGTTATAGTCAGATCTGCCGGAGTCATTAGCCACACTCTGGAAATGTTTTACATACTACTATACATACACCCATACAGAACTAAACTAACTCCATTTCCCTACCTTTCTTCCGAGAAAACGACTGCCCACCTGTCCGGCTGGACACTGCTGGATGATTATTTGTAGAGCTCTCCGGCTACCCGCTTCAGACCAGTTACCCACAACCCAGTCACCGCCACCTGCCTTGGACTGGCTGCCCACTCTACACTGAAGTCTCCTAACTATTACTACCTCCTAACTATTACTACTACTACTATTAATATTAGTAGAATAATAATTTTGTAGGTAGTTTGACCAGAGGAGGATGGGTCCCCCCATGTGAGCCTTGGTTCCTCCCAAGGTTTCTTCCTCAGCTCTGAGGGAGTTTTTCCTTGTCACTGTCGCCCCTGGCTTGCTCACCTGGAGGATTTACATTTCATGTTGAAACTTTGTTCTAAACGGATTTCTGTGAAGCTGCTTTGTGACAACATCAGTTGTAAAAAGTGCTATACAAATAAATTTGATTTGATATAATAGTAATATATTCAGTAGAACTCCACAACTGGACAGCTGAACGCGCTCCTCGGAGAACACTAACCACCAGATCTGTTTCTATTACTAACATGACATCAATAGTCAAATTTCAAATGTATTTGATTTCTAAAATTAGTGGGTCCCAGTTACAGATGTTTTCAATCTGTAGCCTCTCAGAGCAACACACACAGAAAAGGCCTGTAAGTCTCAGTGTCACATGACCCTCTGACTCTAATTTCTGATTGTGAATGAATGTCAAATCACTCATGTTTCACAGATTAAGATGTATATGTTTCTGTAAAAGAGTCATTGTGTTCCCTCCTATAGAAGAGGAAGCCCTTCTCAGAGAAGAAGTGTCCAATCTCATCCTCAAAGACCCGGCGTGGCTGCAGGGTTTCATATCAAACATGCAGGAGCTCACCTGACTCCAAGCAGCTGATCATATGAGCTCCTGCTTTGTTGGAATGAGAACCTGCAGCCACATCAGCCCTTAACAACTGAGACTGGACATCTACAGGGAGATTCACTCGAAAGAGGCCCTGAATATTCTGTAATAACTCTCGCTAGGATGAATCAATCTGAATCAAACAATATGCAATGAGCTCCTCAGTATATGGAACTTCGAACAAGGTGAGATGCCCCTGTGTCAGAGCGATGAGGTAGGTGCCGGACAGCCGTCCCGACATTAAACCTCCATTTGCAACTTCCAGGTGCAGACCCCCGTACCCCTTCACTCAGCCACTTCTCATCAGCATGGTGGTGTACAGTATTGAGCAGCGCGTCAAAGTATGTAGCGTATTTTTTTTTGTTCTGATTGCTTCATCCTAACGGGAGTTACAGCAGAATATTCGGGGCCTCTTTCAAGTGAATCTCCCTGTATTATAGCAGAATAAACACTTATTATTCCATTGTTTTCCTTATAAAGTTATACGGTATGTGTTATTATGACCCGGTCTAGGATCAGGCCGTAAAAGAATGATGTGGTGTGAAATGTATGCTTTGTGAATGTGTGTAGTGTTTAATAATGAGATCAAACTAATAATGAGAACTAAACTAGCCTTAATCAAAACAAAAGACAAGCAGCTTAACTCCCTGACTGACACGAAACACAGATAAAACCCAAAACCCAAACAAAATGGTGAAGCTATTTATAAAATCTACAATAAAGGAATCTATATACAAATACACAACAAGCTAACAGGTTTAAATGGGCTAAATCAAGATCAAAACAAAGCAGTGAAAAGGCCAAAGGGTCAGAATAATCACAGAGCAAACAAATGAGCAACAGGAAACAAGTGAGCAAAACTCCTTTGTGGAGCTGAGGAGGCCTCTGTTTTTCTTACCGACTGATGTCATATATGGACCTTAACTGGAGCACGGACTGGAGTATGGACTGGAGTATGGACTGGAGTATGGACTGGAGTGAGTGGTGATGCGTTAAAAACATAAACATGGAATGAGGCTGTAACTGGAAAGACAACAGAGGCACAGACTAAACAGCACCAAATATATGGAGCGGAGTGTAACGTGGGGGCTCGTCCGGGATCCGAACCCGGAATGTGCAACACTGTGTATAATTCATTATACACACACATCATCTAAACCGCGTACCCTTCTGGGTCACGGTAATTCATTATAGTGACTATAAAATGAATTATAGATTTTCCAGAGTTGGAAAATGTTACTGCATTGTTTCTTTCAGACCTGCAGCACCATAATTACTGGCACAGTTGGAAAAGACGGATAAAAAGATAATGAAAAGGTTGTTTTTTTGTGTGATTAATCAGCTCAATCTCACAATGAGGAGGAATACCATAGCAGTGTATGCATTCCGTATAAGGCCTTAGGAAATGGAAAGTGAAACTGGGGAGCGATGACGCCCCCCCTTAAAAGCTGCAGGGTGTACACTCACAATGGGCCTCATTCATTAATATCTAGTCTTTTTTCTTAAATGTGTTCTTGGTAAAGGTCCTAAGAAAAAGTCTACATCAGATTCATGACGTGTTCTTAAACTGCAGAACGGTTCTCACCTTTGTGCTCTTGAGTGTGTGTAGATTCTGTTCTTACCTAAGAACAAACCCCAAATAAGAGAACACTGATGAATGTCAGAATCTTCATGAAAACTGCGTAAATGTGCTTTAAGAAGAAATTTATTCTTAAGAACTGTCAGTGGATGAGGCCGAGTATCCTTTACTTCCAGTTCATCACACTGTAGTTTTCTTTTTTTAACAGTAGCTATCAAGCAAACTAACTTTACATTATTTTGATTACGTATTTATGGCTTAGCTGTACGCATATTGACAGTTGCTTGGTAACAGCTGATTATCAGCCTTGATTCAGAAGTTTAGGATTTCTTAACTTCAACCAAGATGCTGTAAGAGAAGATGTAATTCTTAAATTAAGATAATTGCTTCTGTAACACAAATTTGTTTATTTGACAGGACAGTACAGATAAACATTGTTACATAGAATGCAACACATGTAATGTATACAGGGCATCTAGCTTGAGCTCATTTGCAGCCCCAGTCCCTGGGAAATCTTGAGCTGTCAGATCTTAACTTAGGACAAAACATAAGAGGTTTCTGTAATACATCCCTTGGAACTGACCTTTCCAGGCCCCAGTTGGCGCCCAATCTATTCCGACTCCCAGGTGAACCTTGTCCAGGTTCTCTCTCTGACGTAGCTCCAGTCTCTGCCTGGTCTTCAGTCCAGTCTCTGTTTCTGTTCTCAGTGCAGTTCCTGTCATTGTTCTCGTCCTGTGTAAATCTCTATTCCTGTGTTCACTGCTAATATGCCACCTCTAAAATGTCTACTCAGCCTGTCTGTGTTGTTGCTAACTTGTTGATGCTGTTCCTTCCCAAAATCCAATCTGTTCCTTCCCCTTGACTCAGTTCCTGTCTTAGTCAATGGTTCTGTAGCTGTTCAGTGCATAATCAGGACAATGGAGAGGATCATTGGATGTATCTGCCAAGGCTGCAGGACGTCTACAACAGCAGAGTGATGGAGCACCCTGGGAAAATAACAGCTGACCCCCCTCATCCGGGACATCACCTCTTTCAGACACTCCCCTCTGGTAGAAGATTCAGGACCATCAAAACCAGCACAGCCAGACATGCTAAGAGCTTTTTCACCAAAAGCTGTAGCTCATTAACCACAGTGGACACTCACACTTTACACTGAACCATCAAACCCCCTCACTGTATTACAGTAACTCCTCTGGTGTACTACAGGCGCACTAAAATATTCTGGTGTACTACAGGTAAACTAAAATATTCTGGTGTACTACAGGCGCATTAAAATATTCTGGTGTACTACAGGCGCACTAAAATATTCTGGTGTACTACAGGCGCACTAAAATATTCTGGTGTACTACAGGTAAACTAAAATATTCTGGTGTACTACAGGTGCACAAAAATATTCTGGTGTACTACAGGCGCACTAAAATATTCTGGTGTACTACAGGTGCACAAAAATATTCTGGTGTACTACAGGCACACTAAAATATTCTGGTGTACTACAGGCGCACTAAAATATTCTGGTGTACTACAGGCGCACTAAAATATTCTGGTGTACTACAGGCGCACTAAAATATTCTGGTGTACTACATGCACACTGAAATATTCTGGTGTACTACAGGCGCACTAAAATATTCTGGTGTACTACAGGTACACTAAAATATTCTGGTGTACTACAGGCGCACTAAAATATTCTGGTGTACTACAGGCGCACTAAAATATTCTGGTGTACTACAGGCGCACTAAAATATTCTGGTGTACTACAGGCGCACTAAAATATTCTGGTGTACTACAGGCAGACTAAAATATTCTGGTGTACTACAGGTACACTAAAATATTCTGGTGTACTAAAATATTCTGGTGTACTACAGGCACACTAAAATATTCTGGTGTACTAAAATATTCTGGTGTACTACAGGCGCACTAAAATATTCTGGTGTACTACAGGTACACTAAAATATTCTGGTGTACTACAGGTGCACTAAAATATTCTGGTGTACTACAGGTGCACTAAAATATTCTTTGTGCTGTTACCCAAAGGGTTGTTCTTAGCTTTACAGGATGCTGTTTTTGTAGCCAGGTTGGGGAACCCCATTTGAAACTTGGTGATGTCTTTTTCTCTGAGCCCACTAAGATCAAAGTTACACTTTTATCTAGCGTTCATTGAGCTTTAGCGCAGATAGTGATTGATTCACAGCAGACACACTGCGAGACATATTTTGAGTGGTTTTGGTCAAATGACTAATGTTTGCTAGGCAGATGCTCATGCTTCGCTTTCAGTGATAACCACAGATGAGCTTCCTGTGGAAAAAAGACTGTTTTTTTTTTCATCCACCTTGCCCCCTCCCCCAAACACCATCACACCAGGTATTCGGTTATAAAAGCAAGATCAAGATGAAATTTGTCTCATTTACAGCTCTGCTCAGACTGATCATCTCCTGAAGCTGAAGCTGCAGCCATGATCGTCCGTCCTCGTTTTCTCCTCCTGGGTCTGCTGGTCATCCTCTACCTTCAGTCCTGTGCAGTGGGACAGCGTAAGTTTTTGCTCTTTTGCTCTTTCATAGCACACATTATTACCTGTATTGGTGAATATTTATTGATGAAACTGTTACACATTCAAGTGGTTCTTAAATCTCTATTCCAGTGTGAACTGAGTATGAATAAGTTCCTCATTTAGACTGTGTCCTGTACTGTAATATATGTGTGGATGAACTAACAGACTGTAACACTGCAGCTTTATTCACAGCATTAATAAGAAGAGTAAAGTTAGAGATGATCTCACCTGCTGTAGCATCATTACACTCACTAACACTGTCATCTACAGCTCACTTCACTACATCACCTCTTCACTCTTTACTACATCCTTCTTCATTTTATTATTTATGATATTATTTTCTCACACAGATGGAAAAGCACCAGGTTTATGCTGTTTCAGTTTCTATACCAGACCAATCCATGCAGCTCATATTACTAAATACGAAGAATCCGACCCCAAGTGTCCAAGAGCTGGAGTGTTGTAAGTTTTCACCCCCCTCCTTTATTAATATTGGAATAAGACAAACTATATTTAATATAGTTACTTTAAGCTGCTGTTCTTTGTTGAATCTTACTGTTGTCACTTTGACCCACTGCAAACAGTGATGCTGATCTTTATTCACTGCAGTTTTACCACTATGAAGGGTGATCGTGTGTGTGTGGACTCCAGCTATAATTGGGTGAAGCGAGCCATGAACAAAAACCAAAAACCTCCATGGTAGCCAGGCCTGGGGGTAGCGTCCCTCGGCGAGCGCCTGGTGGCCGGGCAGCCCACGTAACCCGGCCGGGCTCAGCCCGAAGAGGCAACGTGGGGGGACCATGTGGGCCCACCACCCGCAAGGTCCAGCATGGGGGAGTGGTGCAGTGCCGTACAGGCAGTGGGAGATTGCAGGGGGGCCCTTGGTGGCCTAGGCCCCTGCGGCAGAAACTGGCTCTTGGTACGTGGAACGTAACCTCACTGGGGGGGGAAGGAGCCGGAGCTTGTGTGGGAGGTTGAGAGGTACCAACTAGATATAGTTGGGCTCACCTCCACCCACAGTATCGGCTCTGGAACCAAACTCCTGGATAGGGGTTGGTCCCTCTCCTACTCCGGGGTTGCACAAGGTGAGAGGCGCCGGGCGGGTGTGGGGATACTCACGAGTCCCCGGCTGGCGGCAGTACAGTTGGAGTTTGTCCCGGTGGACGAGAGGGTCGCTTCAATGCGTATTAAAATCGCAGAGAGGAAAACTCTGACTGTTGTGTGTGCTTATGCACCAAACAACAGGTCGGAGTATTCGGCCTTCTTGGAGCAAGTGGGCGGGGTTCTGGAAAGGGTCCCAACTACAGACTCCATAGTCTTACTGGGAGACTTCAATGCTCATGTTGGCAATGACTGGGAGACCTGGAGAGGCGTGATTGGGAAGAACGGCCTGCCCGATCTAAACCCGAATGGTGAATTGTTATTGGACTTCTGTGCCAGGCATGGATTGTCCATAACGAACACCAAGTTCGAACACAAGGATGTTCATAAGTGTACATGGTACCAGAGCTCCTTGGGTCAAAGGTCAATGATCGACTTTGTTGTCGTTTCATCTGACTTGGGACCATATGTTCTGGACACTCGGGTGAAGAGAGGTGCTGAGCTGTCAACTGATCACCATCTGGTGGTGAGTTGGATCAGATGGCAGGGAAGACTGAGGGTTAGACCCGGTAGGCCCAAGCGAATAGTGAGGGTGTGCTGGGAACGACTGTCGGAGGCCCCTGTTCGGAATGATTTTAACTCCCACCTCCGGGAGAGCTTTTCTCATGTCCCGGAGGAGGTAGGGGACATAGAGTCTGAATGGACCCTGTTCAAAACCTCCATTGTGGAAGCTGCCAGGCGCAGCTGTGGCCAAAAGCTTGTCGGTGCCTGTCATGGCGGTAACCCAAGAACCCCCTGGTGGACACCGGTGGTGAGGGAGGCCGTCAAGCTGAAGAAAGAGGCCTTTAGGGACTGGATGGCCCGAAGGACTCCCGATTCAGCAGATAGGTACCGACATGCAAAAAAGGTGGCAGCTGCAACTGTGGCAGAAGCAAAATCCAGGGCGTGGGAGGAGTTTGGTGAGGCCATGGAAAAAGACTTTCGGTCGGCCTCGAGGAGGTTCTGGACAACTGTCCGGCGACTCAGGAGTGGTCGGGGTGACTGCGCCCAGGCTGTATTCAGCAGGGGTGGAGAAACTCTGACTTCAAATGAGGATATTGTCGGTCGGTGGAAAGAGCACTTTGAGGAACTCCTTAATCCGGGTGACATGCCTCCCTCACGGGAGTCAGGGCCAGAGGCCTCTGGCGTGTCAAGCTCCATTTCCCTAGTGGAGGTCACTGAGGTAATTGGCAAGCTCTTCAGTGGCAAGGCACCGGGGGTGGATGAGATTCGTCCGGAGATGCTTAAGGCTCTGGATATTGTGGGGCTGTCGTGGCTGACACGCCTCTGCAATAGTGCATGGACCTCGGGAACAGTACCCTTGGACTGGCAGACCGGGGTGGTGGTCCCTATTTTCAAGAAAGGGGACCGGAGGGTGTGTGCCAACTATCGAGGTATCACACTGCTCAGCCTTCCTGGGAAAGTCTATGCCAAGGTGCTGGAAAGGAGACTTCGGCCGATAGTTGAACCTCAGATTGAGGAGGAACAATGCGGATTCCATCCCGTCCGTGGAACAATGGACCAGCTTTTCACCCTCTCACGGATTGTTGAGGGGGCATGGGAGTTTGCCAACCCAGTCTACATGTGTTTTGTGGATTTGGAGAAGGCTTACGACCGTGTTCCCCGAGATATCTTGTGGGAGGTCCTCCGGGAGTATGGGGTGCCGGGGTTACTACTCCGGGCCATTCAATCTCTGTACGCCCGGAGTGAGAGCTGTGTTCGTATACTCGGCATTAAGTCGGACTCTTTCAGTGTTAGCGTTGGACTCCGCCAGGGTTGTGCCCTGTCTCCACTCCTGTTTGTGATATTCATGGACAGGGTGTCAAGGCGTAGCCGGGGTCAGGAGGGCATTATGTGTGGAGGCCGGAGGGTGGCGTCTCTGCTATTTGCAGATGATGTTGTTCTTTTGGCTGGATCACATGGATGCCTCCAGCGCACACTGGAGCGGTTTGCAGCTGAGTGTGAAGCGGTTGGTATGCGGATCAGCACCTCCAAGTCTGAGTCCATGGTCTTAGCCCGGAAAAGGATGGTATGCCCACTCCAGGTAGGGGGAAAGGACCTGCCCCAGGTGGAGGAGTTTAAGTATCTCGGGGTCTTGTTCACGAGTGATGGGAAGAAGGATCGTGAGATCGACCGCAGGCTGGGACAAGCGGCAGCAGTAATGCGGTCGCTGTACCGGACTGTAGTGGTGAAGAGGGAGCTACTATGAGCCGAAGCTCTCTGTTTACCGATCGGTCTACATCCCGACCCTCACCTATGGTCATGAGCTGTGGGTAATGACCGAAAGAATGAGATCGCGAATACAAGCGGCAGAAATGAGCTTTCTTCGCAGGGTGGCGGGCTACACTCTATTTGATAGGGTGAGGAGCTCGGCCATCCGGGAGGAGCTCGGAGTAGAGCCGCTACTCCTCCGCATTGAGAGGAGCCAGCTGAGGTGGTTCGGGCATCTGATCCGGATGCCCCCGGGACGCCTCCCGGTGGGGGTGTACCAGGCACGGCCTACCGGAATAAGACCCCAGGGTCGTCCTAGGACCCGCTGGAGGGATTATATCTCCAAGTTGGCCTGGGAGCGGCTTGGGGTCCCCGGGAATGAGCTGGAGGAAGTTGCGGGGGACAGGGTCACCTGGGATTCTCTGCTCTCCCAACTGCTACCGCGACCCTATCTGGACTAAGCGGTTAACGATGATGATGATGATGATGAGCCATGAACATGATCGATCGTCGAATTGTGGAAGGTTCAAACTGAACTCAGCTGGGTGGTTAAATCTTCCCTCTATTAATGGAAATCAACTCCTTAATATTCCAGCTCTTTATTACTATAGCAGTGTACTCGTCTCTGATTGGGTGAAGGAATAAAGCTTTTCTGTTTTTTATTAAGTTACCTTTGAACATTAAGTACAGACTGGAGGAATGTGGAATATATCAGAATATAATACATGAATCAAATGTAATGAACGTCTTTAATGTCCTTTTAAAGTACATTTTACATCAGAATGATTTCACACTTTTAAATATACAAAGAGCATTTACAGATAACTGTATTGAGGTCTGTAGTTTGCACAAATGTAATAAGGTATATATAATGATTTAAATATTATAAACTTTACGCCAAGTTTTGTTTTTAGAAATTTTTCAATATTTCAAGTATTTTGGGATCAAAAGAGTTTATGAAATGAAGTCATATACTGTAATTCTCTGTTTAGACTAATATATATCAAGTTATGTGCCTTAAGATTTGAAGATCATTTTTAAAGATGCAGCATTTGTGATGTTCATTTTATTAGAATTTCATTCTTGATGTTCTACAGACTTTCAGTCACTTTAGAATCTACATCCATCATGTTTATCAATGTTCATCATTCTGGACACGTCTAACTTTTCTACATTTGCAGCTTCTTTTTAATGATTTGGAGTCTGTAAAATGTAAAATATAATCAATTTTCTTAATTATTATGTGAGAGTTTCTGTCTTGTCACTTTTTCTGTAATAAAGGAATAAAATGTTAAATTTGTTGTACTTTTGCTTTTTGTTTTCACACAGTAGCTTAAAAATCATATTTCAAATTTAAATGCTTTGTATATCCACAATATTTGCATTTTAAAACATTATTTCTGCTGTTCCCAAATCTGTTAATGATTACACAATGGTGTAACTATTAACTGTTTATTCGGTTAAGAGACCAGTGTCAATATTTTAATTTTCTCAGGTGGTTACCATGGAAATAAGAAGCGATATTGGAACAAAAGCTGCAGTGACAGAACTGTACTTCACTGTATTTATACATCATGATCTGAGATCAGTGTGATTGAGCATCATCACTAAACACAGCACTATTTGAGAAAAGCCAGTTTATTATATTTACTCAATAGTACTACATGGTAGCTGTTCAGCTGGGTTAGCAGGTCTAAAGCTAACAGTTTATTTGGATGGTGCACTTTAGACTGTTTGTACTTAGTTAACTTACTTTTAACTTAATAAACATCTGTTAAATTCACCTGAATTTCCCCTGGATCTAAACCTGGCCCTAACGGTCACTCTAACCTTAAACCCAAACTTAAAACTAACACTGAGTTTCGCCAAATTGTTAGTTAAAAATCTGAATTATTTAGCACAAAATTTCTCATGGTCCTCCCCAGCCGTTCTTATTATGAAATCATGTTAGGCCCCACAAGATCAGTGATGGAAATGAAACTCTTCACTGGAGCCTCCTTCATTCATTCGAATTATAACAGAATTATTGAATATTGAGCTGATTTGGGTTAAACTGAATTTTGTCAAAACCTGAAAAACATAAAAAATGGAGATACAAGGTTTTGTTCCAACAACTCTGATGTGTTTGGATGAACTAACAGACTGTAACACTGCAGCTACACTCACTAACACTGTCATCTAAAGCTCACTTCACTACATCACCTCTTCACTCTTCACTACATCCTTTAGTTCTACACTAGTTGTTAGTTTAAATAGAGCTTATGTTTATTTTTCTTTTCTCACAGATGTGAATGCACCAGAGGAATGCTGTTTCACTTTCTATCCCAGACGAATCCCTGTAGCTGTCATTAGTAAGTTCGAAGAAACGAGAGCTGAGTGTCCAAAACCTGGCACCACACAAGGGTAAAGTGTTCTTTGCATGGTAAAATGTGTTGTATATGGTTCTATATAGCACCAAAAAGGGTTCTTCTGTTGTTACAAGCTTGACATCGTCACAATAGCAGAACCCTGTATGGTGCTATACAGAACCTTTTCAAAAAGGTCTTATGGAGCCATCTACAGCACATTCACCATCAGCCTGAAGAAGCCTTTCATAATGCAGAGAACCCTTTAATCATTCAAAGGGTTCTAGGAAGTTATGGTTCTGCATAAAACTATTTTCTTTAGTAAAGAACCCTTGAAGAACCATCATTTTTATGTGCGTGCAGTGGACCAATTTAGAAATTTCACACTCAGTTTGTTCCCATCCTAATCAACCTAGGTTCCCACCCACATGATGCCCAAAATTTCTCATGGTTCTCATGGTTCTCATTACGAGATCAAGTCTGACCCTGCAAGACCAGTGATGGTAATGACAACTCATTATTTGATCATTATTAGGTCATTTCAACATATCTGAGTTTCAAGTTTTACCTGTAAGATTCAGTTTTTTGCCTTTGCTTTGGTCTCAAGGCAGTGAATGTATCTCAACACATTCTCAACATAGAGTTCATTTTACAAAATTCTGGTGCATCATGCAGCTTCATCACAGTAAAGCCACATTTACATGTTGGCTTGTGGTTTTTATTAAAGTCTATAGGTTTTCTATAACCTACCTTCATATTTATATTAGCATTAAGCTATGTTTCAATCATAAGTATAATATAATTACCATTTTATTAATTATTTAACTGAATTTTGCCACTGAGAAACATACTTGACTCAAAGGTGATTCATTCTGCTTTAAGCTAATATGTATCCCATCCTGTTTAACACAGAACATGCTAATTCAATGCAACTGAGGTTACTGAGAGTTTCCTCTGTGAGCTGCATTTGTGTGGTTTGTCAGAGCTGCACTTTACGCTTAACCACACGTCCTTCTGACAGCTTTCCTATTAACGTAAAAAATAAACCTAGCCTATGCATTTACCATGATCTCTGAGCTAATCCTGAACTCAATGCAGCACCTTATGGTCAAGTGTCCTTTTCCACTGAGCATTCAGACTTTACCCAAACGTAATAACTCATTACCACCCTTCCATAGTATTGAAAAATACTTGACACCATTAGCCACAGGCCTCATGCTACCAGGCCCCCCCCCACCACAAAAAAAACAAACCTGACACAACAACATACAGGAAACCCATACACACCTTTAACTACACGAACAGCAACATAAACAACATTAACACTCATTTTTAAATGGGGCACTTGCCTCTTATGAGCCTTTTTCCTGCATGCTGGCTCCTGGTTGGCTGAAAGCCTCAGGGCCATTGCCACAAAATTATTTTTTTAATTACAGATGAGTGACGAAGGAAAACACAAGATAAAATGTCTTAGTATTGTGTTGAGCCACCATGAGCCACCAGAACAGCTTCTGATGACACTGATTTATCAGTCTACTCAGGCTTTAACAGAGCTCAGTCACACAGACATTATTAACTGATCATCACATTGGTTTATCAGTCTGAAGAGCAGCTGCATGCAAGCCTTACATCACCAAGTACAAAGTCAAGCATCAGATGGAGTGGTGTAAAGCACCACCACTGGACTCTGGAGCAGTGGAAATGTATTCTGTGGAGTGACGAATCACACTTCTCTATCTGTCAGTCTGGGTTTGGCAAATGACAGGAGAACGTTACCTGCCTGACTGCATTGTGCCAGCTGTAAAGTTTGGTGGAGGAGGGATGATGATATGGGGTTGTTTTCAGGGGTTGGCCTAGAACCCTTGGTTCCAGTGAAAGGAAATCTTAATGCTTCATCAGAACAGGACATTTTGGACAATTGTATGCTTCCAACTTTGTGGGAACAGTTTGGGGAAGAACCTTTTCTGTTTCAGCATGACTGAGCCCCAGTGCACAAAGCAAGTTCCATAAAGGCATGACTGGGTGAGTTTGGTGTGGAAGAACTTGACTGGCCCTCACAGAGCCCTGACCTCAACCCCATCCAACACCTTTGGGATTAACTAGAATGGAGATTGTGAGCCAGACCCTCTCGTCCAAGTAAAAAGAAAAACCTGAATGTCTGTGGTATATCATTAGGCATCAATGGTGCCTTCACAGATGTGCCAGTCACCCATGCCATGTGCACTCCCATACCATCACGGATGCTGTGTGCTGATAACAAGCCTGATGGTCTTTGGCCCTGAGGGTGCAGTGTCCATGATTTCCAAAAAGGATTTCAAATTTTGATTCGGCAGACCACAGGACACTTTCCCACTTCCCCTCAGTCCATTTTAAATGAGCTCGGGCCCAGAGAAGGTGGCAGTGTTTCTGGATCCTGTTTATATGTGGTTTCTTCTTCGCATAGTGGAGTTTTACCTTGCATTTAAGGATGCAGTGATGAACTGTGTTCACAGACAGTGTTTTTCAGAAGTGTTCCTGATCTCATGCTGTGATTTCCACTGCAGAATCATGTCTGTTTTTAATACCTGAGGGCCCAAAGATCACAGCCAGCAAATACTGGTTTTCAGTCTTGTCTCTTGCATACAGAGAATTGTCCAGATTGTCTGAATCTTTTAATGATATTATGTACCGTAGATGATGAAATCCCCAAGTTTTTTGTCCCCAAATTTTACGTTGAGAAACGTTATTTTTGAATCCTTGCACTATTTGATCATGCAGTCTTTCACAGAGTGGTGAACCCCTCCGCATCTTTACTTCTGAAAGACTCTCTGGGATGCTCTTTTTCTTCCCAGTGATGTTACTAACAATGCTTGTCATTGTCATCAGTGACCTCCTTCATAATGCTGACTCTGGTTCAGGCACTCTTATTCTGCCCGACCTCTCAGCTTCATTTGACAGCTGCACCTGACTTTATTGGAGCACGTGCGCAATCTTGTGGGTGTTACTGGCCATGACCTGTTTTGGTTTCACTCTTATTTGAGTAATCGACAGCACTTTGTGAAAGTTAATAAGGGGGGAGTCATCCCCCACTGCTGCCACCTGTGGTGTTCCACAGGGGTCACTACTTGCGCCACTTTCACTTTTATTCAAATGCTCCCTCTTGGTAGCATTATTTGTAAGAATGGTTTCACATCTCAGAGTGGAGATTCCACTCCTGGACTGCAGAGGCTGCTATCACCCCAGTACTAGCTGGTTTTGTCTCATCTGTTGCAAACTCTCATTTAGAATCCTCTACATAGCCTGTGCTTTTTTTTGCAAAAACTTTTTCTTTTGCAAATAACATTTTTTTTCCTGTCAGTTCTGAGCAGTTTTTTTCTTTGTTTTTTCTTTGATGCTGTTCTTATGTTTGACTCTGGAATATTTTTTGGGGCTATTGCCTAGTATGCCCTGGCTACATCCAGTGTGCAAAATACTCCCTGGTATTTGGGGAGTCCCATGTTGGCTGGCTACTGCATCGTTGGCTAGCTGCTAACTCACTCACCATAGTGACGCAGATGCTTCAATGGCAACAAAACAGTAAATAGTTCTTCTGTAAAGTTTCTGTTCTAGTGTGGTTCTGCGCTCTTCCTCACGTTAAGGGAGAACTTCCTCGTCTCCTCTTCTGTCTTCAGTGTGAGAGATGAGGAACAGTCACTCTTTACTCCAAACTCTTGGGAGACTGGGCAAATTTTCAGATTTACAGATCTGCTGTGGAATACTGTAAAGTTTTTCAGAGGAATCCAGGCAGAGTTACAGTTTCTAGGCTATGAAGGACCAACTGAATGAACCAGTCTGCAACAGGCAGAGGCAGTGTTTGTAGATGTAAAGTCAGAGATGATAACTCATCTGTACCCTGTGGGGGTGAAAGAGGGCTAAAAAGTATGCAGAGAAACAGATGGACAGTCTGTAACTGTAGAACTACAGAGTGAAACTATATGGTCAGTGGAGCTGATAAAATGGACAGTGAGTGTAGAAACAAGATAGTGTTCATAATAAAGTGCTCAATGAGTGTGTATATATATATATATATATATATATATATATATATATATATATATATCCCAATGCCCTACTCTGTCACTTGTCGGCCCACCTCAACCAGTGGAGCACTGTCCACCATTCTCCAGGTGCTGTTTTTGGATTCAGCACCGGTGTTGTGGACAGCAGAAGCAGTGTGTCTCGGCAGTGCACCTACATGATAGAGTGAAACACCTAATGGCTGCTATCCTGTGGTTCCCGTCAGCTGCACTCGCTTGCATACATAAGGACCTCTATGAATGAAAACACTTTTAGTGTTTGGTTATAAACAGAGCTGCAAGTGATTTCATGATAATTGAGAAACCTGTACAGTTTATAAATAAACTGACCTTTAAAGTATCTTTAAAAAAGTAGCTTTATAGAAGAAGGCAAAAACACTCTTAACTTTCAGTATAAGTTGATGTTGTAGTGTCTAGGAGTTCTATGTGTTCTGTTTTTGCAGGTTTGGAATGTTTAAGTTAGGGGGCCCCTGGTCCAAAGGCCCCATAGGGAGTGGGCCTCTCTCCCTTCTTCTCTTAGTTTCAGACAGATGAGATCATTTTAAAAAGGACCATATGTTCTCTTCCCTTTTTCGAAAACAAGCACCCTATATAAGCCGGTTGCTATATTGGTCTGGGGGGGACACTTTAGAATTGGCACGGATCCCCTCTCAAGTACTTTATAGTGCTTGATATGATACTGTTTTACTTTGTAATAAACATCTTATGCAATGACGGTGTCCGCGGAGACTGCTTCATCATCTTCACAAGAATCTGGCGTCATGAACAGGATTGCGGACAAGAATTTGGCGTCATGAACTTTGAACGTGTTGTGGCTTGCTGCATCGCCGACAGCCTTAGCGCACTTACTCCTGCACCAAGCCGGCAATTAAGGTGAGCTTTTTGATGATTGTGCGCTGGTTCGTTCATTGCGGCTGTTGTGTGTTTGCTGTCTAGTTGCACCGTAAAGAATTATGTGTGTGTGCATGCCATGCTGTGTTGATGTTTGGAGGGCTTCTCCGTTCTAAATTGGGGTTTATTGCATTGTAAATGCCGCAATAAGAGGGGAGTATAATAGAGAAAAGGAAAGCTAATGTAAAAGTGTAGAATAGCTTAATTAGTAACGATAAGGTGAGCTAAATAACACCATGAAAGATTAATGAAGGTTGGGCCCTTATCTTCTTAATGGTAAGACATGTGTATATTAGTCACTGCATGAAAGTTGGCTTAGAGAAATATCAGATTAGGTTAAAAAGGGGAAAAAGTGAAAAGTAACAGCCCGGGGCCCTGGGAAATTAGATTAATGGGGAAAAAAGAGAAATAAGAGATGTTAAAGAAAATAGAGAAGGCAAGAGTTAAAGAGAAATAAGAGAGGTTAAAGAGAATAGAGATGATATGAGTTAAAGAGAAGGGAACCGCAGATTTGGACCAAATCCCTCTGGGAGGCGGTTTTAGACGGGCCTAAAATCCTGGAAAATCACTAGGTGAATTTTGGGTCAGTTCAAAGGAACTGGAGGTGTGGAATGGAAAATTCAATTGTAAAGTTCCCACTCAAACACTAGTTGACGAACAGTGTCTGAAGCAGCTTTTTATTGAATATTCACACCTCATAAAAGTAGCATAAATTTAGAAGAAAAAGAGAAAAATGAGCGGCAGGAAAAAGCATGCTATAGGATAAGTATGTGCCCAGAGTCAACACATCATCGACACTGAGAGTCGACGCTGCTGAGGAGCTGCAGTGTGATACATTTTTGTCTTCTTATATATATTTGCATAGTATTGGATTTTGTTCTATTATATTGTAATTTGTGATATTGATGAGGACATTTATGAGGTAGTGATAATCTTAGTAAGACATAATGGATTGGACATGGTTGGATTGAGTGTTTGAGTTATTTACTGCATGAGTAGTACTTAAATTTATAACACTTTCTTTGTTTTAATTGCTTGATGACTGTTGGAAAAATCAGTATTATACTCTATGCTAATGATTGAATGTATGTCTCTCTGTATGTAGACAAGGTGAAATAGAGTGCTCTGCATGCACCCGAGGTCAGACAAAGTGCTACTGTTGTACAAAAAGCAGAACATGACCCTTCTGGCTTAGCTTGATAAAACAGGATGTATGGATAAGAATAACTGAAGTTGGGTGCAGCCCAGACTGCCTAGGGGTGGAATGTACATCTCTGTAGTACTTTGAGCATTACATCCTAGACTCTGTGTGTAACTGCTCCCTTGCTGCAAGAATAAAAGCTTCAAAGACATCGGTGGTCTCTGTGGTGATTATTTCAAGAAGATTTCTCTTACAACTTGGTCCTTCGAGCCGGGTCCCAATATCTCCTCCACCACCTAGATATGGGGACCTGAACCGCACGGGGGAGTTTAGGACTCCGTACAAGAAAAGACCTCGAGCGCATCTTCTTTGAGGACGTTTGAGATTTCAAAAAGAGGCCAAGATCTGCTGGGTGGTGGAAAAGTTATGGGATCGTTCTAGAATTGCAGAGACACCGTACTTTGGAGGTAAGAAAAGGATTTTTCTTACGGGTTCATGAAAGTCCAGAATAGGCCATCTGGTCGCCGGTTGGGTGAAGATCCAACACGCAAGAGTAAAGCCAGGCAAGGGAGTCTGGTCATTTATTAGGTGTTTTACTCAGTCCTAGAAAGTGAAGACTGGAGGTAGCGCCCCGGCAAAAAAAGTCCGAAAGGCATAAAGTATTCGGGTGAAAGACCCTGAATTGTATTCAGGTGAAAGACCCTGAATGGTGTTCAGGTGAAAGACCCTGAACAGTTGAGTGAGTGTTGTTGTTAACGTAGAGTTGCAGGTCTATGTGGTGTTTGTGTTTGTGTAAGTGTTTTGGTACCGATAAAATTTTAACATCATGGATAATTGCTGCAGTTGTTATTGCCATGGTAAAGAGGAGCCCGGGCTGCCAGGTGATGTGAAGTTGATGTGTTCTAAAGACATGGAAAAAGCAAGTATGGGTTTAAAGAGAAATTTCAATGTAAGAAGCGATGAAGTATTGAACCACCTACGTCCTCAGTCCACCATGTGGAAGAGGAGAGAGAAGGGTTTTGTGAATTATGAAAACAATGGAACTAAGAAATCGGGCCCAAAACCCTTAACTCCCACCCTAGCTTGCCGAACTGTCCTAAACGAACGCAAAAGGAAGTACTAAAAGGCTTGGGAAAAAAAGAAGGTCATAATTTTGCTAAAAAAATGGTTGAGTGAGGCTCTTAAATGAGTCGCCGGAATTAAAAAGACAAGAGAACTTAGGAAGGCTGACGTTTTAGCACTGACTAACAAAGAGGACGATAATGCAGTTGGACGTAGATACCACATACAAGCCACAAATCGACTGACGACTGGACGCCATGACTAGACACAGAAACAGGTCAGACTGACTCTTTTATTACTCCTAACATTGGTGAGGTAACTGAAGGAGTTGAGGATGAACCTGTTTGCCTCATGCATGTTGATACATTTTTACTCAGTTTTATTTAGTTACTTAGTTCCAAAGTAAAACCCGAAATCACTTTAGATGTACAGGGGCAAACAGTATCCTTTCTGTGGGATACTGGGTCATCGCGCACTGTAGTGCATCCAGACGATGTTCCCCATGTTCAAAATTCTGATGATTCAATTTATGTTAAATCAGCCAATGGCAGAGTTAATAAAGCGTCACAGTGAATTTATTGGGAAGAGACTTGTTAGCCGACCTGCAGATCGCTGCGGTCCCAGTCCTTGATGGTCTGCGGGCGCAGCGCTGTGCAGACCTGGTATTGGTGTTAGAAGATGACACACCTCCACATTACTGGTTCTCCTTGGACCTTACAAATGTTGAATGGTCCAAGATCTACAAGCAGTAAATAAAGCTGTAATTCTTCAAGCACCAACGGTGCCCGACCCCAAATCTTACTTAATGATCTGCTTCCTGAAAACAAGTTTTTTCAGCTAAATTTACACCTCCATGCTCAAGCCAAATTTTGCTGTATGTTGATGACATATTGCTTGCTAGTCCTGATGAGGAATCGTGCTGGACTGACACAGTAGCCCTTCTCCACTTCTTAGCGGAGAACAGCCACAAAGTCAGTAAAGACAAATTGCAACTTTGCAAAACACAAGTGAAATATCATGTCCACATTCTCTCCCATGAGGGCAGGCACATAGATGAGGCCCGTAAAGGTGCTATTCTCCAGGCACCTAAACCTGAGACAAAACGACAAATGATGTCTTTTCTCGGCATGGTTAATTATTGCCGTAGTTGGATCGCTAAGGTAAGCTGATGTAGGCCTTATTAAAGGCATTGCTCTGCTTACTCCAAAATCTTTCCGACCACATCAGAGACAGTATCCACTTAGCCCAAAGCTGAGGCTGGTATAGAACCTATCATTGCAGATCTATTAAAAGCTGGAGTACTAATTGAGTGTCCTGATTCTCCATGTAACACCCCATTGTATCCTGTTAGAAAGGCACCACCATCCTCCAGTTGGAGAATGGTCCAAGATCTACAAGCAGTAAATAAAGCTGTAATTCTTCAAGCACCAACGGTGCCCGACCCCAAATCTTACTTAATGTCTGCTTCCTGAAAACAAGTTTTTTCATGTTGTTGATGTAAGTAATGTCTTGTTCTCTATTCCTGTGCATGAAGATAGTCAATTTTGGTTTGCATTTACCTTAAACGTAGAAGATATACTCGTATCCCGCAGGGTATTGTGAAAGTCCAACCATTTTCTCACAGGCCATGTCTGCTAATTTAGCTAAATTTACACCTCCATGCTCAAGCCACAAATTTTGCTGTATGTTGATGACATATTGCTGTTAGTCCTGATGAGGAATCGTGCTGGACTGACACAGTAGCCCTTCTCCACTTCTTAGGCGAGAACAGCCACAAAGTCAGTAAAGACAAATTGCAACTTTGGCAAAACACAAGTGAAATATCATGTCCCACATTCTCTCCCATGAGGCAGGCACATGTAGATAGGCCCGTAAAGGTGCTATTCTCCAGGCACCTAAACCTGAGACAAAACGACAAATGATGTCTTTTCTCGGCATGGTTAATTATTGCCGTAGTTGGATCGCTAATTATGCTGAGATTGTAGCCCCATTGACGGACCTCATCTACTCTAGCCCCATGGCAGCCCATGACAGCCTCCTCTGGACTCCTGAAGCCGAGGATGCTTTCATTCATATTAAACAACTTCTGGTTAGCTCAGCTGTGTTATAGGGCTGTCTGACTACTCTAAACCTTTTTTCAGACTGTAGATTGCAGAATGGCTTCATGACTTCTGTACTTACTCAAATGTATGGGAGAGAAAGCTTGCCCTGTGGCGTTTACTCCTCCTATAAATTAGACCTGTGGCTAGGGCATTGCCTCCTGTTGCAGGCCGTTTGTTGCCTGCCCATCACTCAGTCTGTTCACAGCTTCCGCCTCTGTGGTTTTGTTCATATCATTTGGTTTTTGCGTGTCCACACACACTGTTTCTATTATTTTGCTGAAGAACAAAATTTCTTATCTGATCTCCCTCTCAGACATTTGTCATGTATGACGACATTGTTGTCACACACCTCATCTGGAATAAAACATGTACGGGGCTTAACCCTTCAACCTCATGCCGAACGCCTCTGAGGAATCCCCTCATAGTTGTTTCGATGATATAGCAGAAAAATGTATGCCATCGTGCTGATCTCAAACGATCAACATTCGCCAGCCCTGACATTACTATGTCATGTGTAGATGGCTCTAGTAGCAAACGCCTGATGGCACTATGCCACTGGCTACGCTGTAGTCACTATTGATAGAGTGCTAAGTGGGAACTGCCAAGTCACCTGTCTGCACAAGCTGCAGAACTTATCACTTTAACTGAGGCATGTAAGCTCGCAAAGGTAAGTCCGCCGTTATCTGGATGGATAGTAACTACGCCTTCTCTACTGTCCACATTTTTGCCCAACAATGGAAAAACAGAGGTATGATTACCTCCGCAGGTAAGCCGATTAACCACAAACAACTTATCCTAGACCTTTTAGACTCAATTCAACTGCCTAAGCGTCTCGTTGTTTGTAGTCTGCTGCACACACCATCGCTCACAATGACCCTGTCTCTAGGGCACCACAGTAGCTGATGATATAAGGAAGCGGGCCGCTCTTGTGTGCGGCTCACGCAAAGTCCTCTGTCTCAGTTCCGACAGCCCACACTACTTCACAATATGAGTGAAGTTCTAGCAGAGAGTGCAATGTGTTTCCCTGACACTAGAGAAACAAACAGCACTGGTTGAAAAATGGGGTGCGAAATGAGTCGTAATGTATCTACCAGTCTAGCTCCTGACACCTCTAGGGAAGCCTATCCTTCATACAAAAAACACTGATTTAGGTATGCTGCTCATTTGTGAGCCATGGCCCGTTGCCATGTCGTCACAGAGGGATGGGCATACCATAGTATCAAGTAGTGTCACAGCTATGGGAGTTTTACTAATCACTACATCACCAAATGTTTTGTCTAGCATGTGAAATATGTGCAAAGCACAACCCTACAGGAGATTCAAGACGTGAAGAAGAGGCAGTTATTCCACAAACAACAAGGCCTTGTTTCCACACACATAAGTGTATGGTAATTTTCATAGAATTAGAATAAATGTGAAGTGGGAAAAAGTATTGCCTCGTAATTATAGATTCACTCACCATATGCTGGACTGAGTATAGACAAATGATTAGGTCCGTGAGCGTGAGTCGAATTGGCGTGTGTACAAGATGACTGGTATTGCGGGAGAGAATGCGGCATAATGGTGTGTGTAAAAGGCAGTGAGAGTATATCACAATAACGCTGGGTGAGTGCGGAGAGAACTCAGAGAACTATAGTGATAGGGTTGCAGCGAGTGCATCGTTGTGTGTTCAGAGAGTCCAAGGAGGCAAGCGCTATGTCTGTAAACGCAGAAGCATGAGAACGAGGATAAAGATCAGTTCGGTGACGACTACACACCACCGACAGAGCAGCTGCAGGTAGTGTACGAGACATAGCGAGCAATGTAAGTCAGAGAGTCAGAAAATCGCGTATGTTAGACGTAGGCACTAGAGTAGGTACAGTGCAATGGTAGAGAAGACAGGAGACCACGTGTGTAGAGTTGCGCGCCCACGTCGATTAACACTGAACATGTCCACATAGATGCGCAGAGAAAATGGGCTACACTCCTCTTGAACATGATGCATAAGGGAGGACATATGATATCCCCAATTTACCAATCATCTCAATCAGGACGTGAAGAGTGAGAGCAGAAGAGAGCCTGAGCTACCTATAGAGGAACATGCTGAATAGCAATGTATCTCTACTATTACGATCCTCTATAAATGAGACGATATGTACAGGCTGAAGGAGAGAACCGAGAGCCACACACCAGCAGAAGTCGAACCTGGAGACTGGGTATATCTTAAGAGTCGATAACAATGAAGAGTCCCGGTGCAGACCACGTGGGAGGACCGTTCCAGGTGCTGCTAGCAACACAGCAGTAAAATAGCTAAGTGTCCGTTCTGGCATTCTTCATGCTCTCACTGTAAGAAGAGCTACGAGAACTTTCTGATTCCCGGTCGAAACACAAACTGCTAGAGTCTCTCTTAAAGGACTGAGCCCGGCTACAAAGGAGTGAATCCAATAGGGTCACTCGTCCCTCAACACGGTGACTAACAAATTTTGAGCAACGGTCCATGGAGACCAGTAGTGTGAGCAGGTGTTCAGACGATGACCAGACTGGCGCTTTCGTACATACTTAAATACCACTGCCTATGGGCTCTATGTATGTTAAGGAAATGTCATACTCCCATCTGTGTCTCAGGGCAACCCGGTGGAAGGGGGGCCCCCGAAGAACAATTAAGGTCCATAATCATGGAGTACCAGAAGGGGTCACTGGCACGGTCAAATTGACCAGTGTGCCAAGTAATGAGTGTACTGAACAGAGGAAACTGGTCTACATGTGGCAGAAGAAAATATGTCATGTTAGGAAGACACCCTGAGTTAGATCACTCCGGACTCACCAAGGTAGTTGTAGTGATTATTGGGTGAATGTTATTATGTAATTCGAGCGGATTTCGAGGTGGGCATACAGCCCCGCCAGAGCTCCCAAGGCCCGTTGATCTTTCTCCAATCGTATGATCTATCTATCAAGGCCATGTGCGCTGTGCACGCTGTGCCTCGATGATTGTATCCGGATGTATCTCCTACCCTCATATAAAGCGCAGAAAACCCTCACGATGCGGTCTTTACGTACTTGGTGTTATGTCTCGGACAAGATCCTTTGGGAGGTCATTTTCAAATAAAGATCACCCAAAACCCTAGTCACAACTGCCTCTAACGTTACCACACACCGCTCCCACATACCAGAAGGACACTCTGGCTCTTGGTTGAATTTGACACATTTCTCTCTATGTCTGAAAAACTAGCCATTGAAACAGTGCTATGCAGCTAGGAATGATGGTTTGCATGGATGCTGTGCACAGCTAAAACCACAAATGTAGCAATGCATAGCATGCTCAGCTAGCAGACCTCACAACTACGAACAACTCCCTTCAGACTAACAGCTACAAATGCAGATGAGGGATTACGATGTGCCCTGCAGCCGTTCTACACCCAACAAATTTTCCAATCGCACATGCATCTTCTTCTTATTTGTTCCAGCCACCAAGCCTACTATGGTACCTGGTGTTCTAGCCTTACTGGGAACTACACCTGTTTCTCTAGTCCTCTGGTCGGAAGAGAGTGTCAGTGCTTCCTCTGGTGCACAATACAACAACGCACCCAACACTGGTAATGATTATCCATCGACGTGGTTCACCAACCACATCATGGCACGCGCTGAACTGTGGTGGCTGTGTGTGGGATAGGAAACTGAGGGCCATGTTGCTCAGTCCTGGCAGGGAGCTGCACCTTGGCCCTTTCATATCTACCCACTACCGCCTTCCCCACACTGCTAAGAGGCTAAAGCATCACACCATCAGAAGCACGATGCCACCAGGAGCCTTTGATAACTTAATCTATACAGATGCAATAGGATCCTAGAGTATAACGATGAGTTTAGGCTAGAAATCAGATCGCGGCAGGTTTTGAATAAATGTGGGGCAAAACAAAATTAATAAAAAGTGATTGGATAACTATTTGTATTACAATCAGTTCGCGGTTCATAAATCATAGTAGAGATGCTCTAAAAGCTATCCATGAACAAGCTGCAGCGATACATCCCTTATGGCATATGGCAAATAGAATTGCTCTAGATATGTACTAGCTGAGAGAGGCGGTGTATGTAGACATGTTCGTGATGATTTTGTGTACTTTCACATCCAATAATACCTCCCTGATGGAAGTTACTAGGCTCTCCATGGTTAGAGACCAAAGAATGCATGATAACACTGGTATCAATAACCCTTGACTCTACTTGAATCATGGTTCGTGGAAGTGGGTACTCTTGTCTCTTCTGTTCTAGTTTCCCTTGCTGTGGCAGCAGCTCTCATCACCACCTGCGGATGCTGTCTCATCCCCTGTGTGAGAGGACTCATCCTGTGCCTCATTGACTGTGCCATCACCAAGGTCTCAGATATATGCGGACATTGACTCTGAGAGTCAGGTACGTAGCCATGTTAGTGCTGGAGAGAATTCCTGCAGCAGTGGAAGAAACTGAAGAGCCCAATTGTGAAATACAAGGACAGTGATAGTGGCTAATGAAGTGGCGCTGTGAAAACTAGTGGAGAGCAGGCGGTGGAAATGTATGATGAACACACTGGCATTCGTTAGTGTGGTCGATACTGCTTTGATTTTGCACTGAACCCTTGCATATAGTATAACAGGAGGGAAATGTCAGAAAAATCTGTATTATACTCTATGCTATGATTGAATTACCATATATGGTATGTTTAGAGAAGCTCGCGTATGTAGACAAGGTCGAAACAGAGTGTCTCTGCATGCAGCCGAGGTCAGACAAGCTACTGTTGTACAAAAAGCAGAACATGACCCTTCTGTTCGCTTGTTATAAAACAGGATGTATGGATAAGAATAACTGAAGTTGGGTGCAGCCCAGACTGCCTAGGGTGCGAATGTACATCTCTGTAGGTATAAGACAAGGCAGGACCTAAAGTGACTTTGAGCATACATTCTAGACTCGACTCGGTGTGTAACTGCCTCGCTAGCTGCAAGAA